>NC_047506.1:40590957-40672075 GCF_902827115.2 Pseudochaenichthys georgianus
GGAGGACCGGGGGGTTCCCGATGGCCTGGCCTGTTATGTGGCCTGCCTCACACAGGGTGACTGGCTGTCTACATGATGTGGCCTGCTGACTGGCACTGTGATACAGATCATAAATCAAAGCCCTTGATTGGTCTCTGTGTGTCATTCAGCTCGGGATAACCTCAGCTCAGGTGAGGTAAAGGACTCGTGAGTGTTTAGATAGTTAACTTAGTCTAAATTCTCAGTGGGTCTGAAACGGTTTGGTCACCATTATGTAAATACATATTTCCATTTAGAGGATAGTGATTAGTAAAATATGCATGAATAAATAAATAAAAAGTTAACTAGGTGAAAAAAGGAACTTTTTAAAACTTGTTGAGAGCTAAAACTAGTCTTTGCTGCTGCCTCAAAGAGGAGAAGGGAGGAGAGGAGGGAGACGGAGAGGTGATTCAGGAGCACAGACACACTCACAACTAAATGAACCAAAAATACAAAGGTCAGTGTTTTTTTCATATTGGAAATGGTATGTTATTGGTTATGGCCATGATTATTGAAATGTATACAGTTCTGTTTCATATAGGTGTTTCCATAGATCTAGTCTCTTTATTTCCTCCTCAAAGTGCACCAGATTGATGCATTTAACGAATTGTAAATAAAAATAAATCTTACCGGGGGCATGCCCCCGGACCCCCCTAGAGGATTTGAGATCCACCCCCACTTCAATCATATTGATAGGTTCCTAAATGATTTACACATTTTTTTTTAAATAGTAACCCATGTCCATGTTTATTTGTGGGTAGATTTAAACTATAGGGCTATCACTGGGCCCTGCCTGTGCCTGTACGCTTTGCCATCGCGTGAAGGGTCTGCTAACAAGCGACCAACAGAAAGGTTAATGTTGATGCACGTCACCTCAACCCTCAAATGTTGTTTTTATTAATTGTATTACCACATTGGTATCAAATGAACAGTAGCATTGGTAACACCACTTCCAAAGTTACAGTAAAATAAAAAGGACCCTGACTCGGACAATACACAATCCAACATGTTCAACAGAAGTGAATCAGTTATATTGTTTGTACACATGGTACTTTACATATATATCTGTTTGTTTAAGGTGTCCAGGTGATGCAGACAGGCTGGACGAAAGAGTGAGAGACAGAACTGGACTCCTTACAGCAGTGAACTTCAGCACAGGTACAAAGACTCTTTTTTTTCATACTGTACAAAGAATCAAGAAAGATATTGGTTTAAATGAATGAAGTATTGACTTGAATACACTTGATATACATTCCATTAAACAATACTAATACTAGATCACCTACACATCAGTAAGTTGAGGGTTTTTTCCATGCAAAAAGTTACATTTAGATTTAGCAATATGACTTTGTCAGCTTTCTAATTTAATGTATTGAAGGCAAAGATATTTGACACTGCTACTATTTATCTCTCAAATTGTCTGTAAAAACGTGGTAAGTTATTCTTTCAGTGAGACAACAGAGCAAGCTTTTACAGTTGCACTAAGTTGCACTAATAGTTAAATATTATTTTGATAATAAATATATTTCAATGTTGATGAACTTCATACTGTTCATTCATAATATCTGATTGTCTTTGTAGCTCACTGTTGAAATAAAAATAACATTACAATTACAAAATGCTTATATCTACAGCCCCTAAACACCAAACACACCGCTTTCATAAATAACACACTTGTTCTGCAATAATATGTTTTATGTTTCCTGTCATTTTTGTTAGGAAAAACATGCCTGAAAGACACGACTCAGCATCTCCTCTTTCTCTGAGGGTCAAGAAGAACATTCAAGAGGAAAATTAAAAGCTGATGTTATGAGATTTTAAGACCAGTACAGGACATTCACTAAGAAACTACACTTTTATTGTGAAAAATAGATCTGCACACCGAATATTTTTGTAGTCTATCAGGACCATCATTTGTTTGTGACGCTGCACCTCAGAGAAGGTGTGGTTATAGGCTTATAAAATGTGGCGAAAAATATAGTCAGCTGATCGAATGCACCTATTCCACATCTACACTCTATCAGCTGATTAGTTCTATTTGCCTCACTTTATGAGCTTCACATCACTTGTGCCTTGTACTGCAGAGTTTGCAACGTCACAAATAAATGGGGCCAATCTTCAGTCAGATGTGAAATCTTTCATTTTCAGTAAGAATAATCGACGAAAGGAGTGCAACTACCAATACAATGTATTGAAATGTGAACCAAAAGTGAATCAAAAATGTTTTAAATAAAAGCACATATGGACAGAAGGTGTAAACCTATTAAATGTATAAGTAAACACATTTAGTCAAATAAAGTGATAGACTAGGCCTGTGCAGTTGGCAGGCCCGGTTCTAGGGGGTGCATAAGGGTGCATTGCACCCTCAGTTGAGTCGTTATGCACCTCATTTGAAAAATGAAAAGTAAAGAAAAAAAAAATGAAAAGTGAAAAATATGACATCCATCCAGAGCAAGGCAGAGTTCATTGTGGGGGTCTCGGGCGGACGGCCGGGGACAAGGCAGAGTTCATAAAGGGGTGAAGGCCACAGCGGGCGAACTCAGGGGGCCGAGCATGAGGGCGAAGGCAGCGGCTGGAAGAGTCAGGGGGCCGGGCCCGAGGGCCGCGGGGGGAAGTCAGGGGGTCGGGCTCGAGGGCGAAGACCGCGGCACTCAGGGGGCCGGGCGAAGACCGCGGCTGGGGAACTCAGGGAGACAGGCAAGAAAGCGGCAACGGGACAACTCTGGAGGACGGGCAGGTAGGCGCTGACGGGACAGCTCCGGAGGCCGGGCAGGACCCGGTGTCGGCCGGACAGGAACCGAGCCGGTGGGGACAGGCGTAGACGGGATCCTGGACATGACATGGGCTGGTGTCAATGGGACCCCAGATGGAGCAGAGCAGGTGTCGATTGGACCACCAATGCAAACAGGGCAAGGAGTAGGCAGGACCCCCGGCGGGACAGGTGTCGGCAGGTTCCCCCACGGAAGAGGACGAGGAGTTGGTAGGACCCCGGCGAACAGGTGACGGCGGGACCTCCAAAGGAACAGGACAGGGGGTTGGCAGGACCCCCGAACGAAACAGGTGTCGGCTGGACCTCCAATGGCACCGGACATAGGGTTGGCAGGACCCCTGGCAGAAGAATTGTCGGGCGGGGCCTCCAACGGCACAGGACATAGGGTGGCAAGACCCCCGGCAGAAAAGTAGTTGGGGGACCCTCAACGGGACAGGAACTAGGGTTGGCAGGACCCCGGCAGAAGAGCGTCGGCGGGACCTCCAACGGCAACAGGACATAGGGTTGGCACGGACCTCCGGCAGAAGAGTAGTCGGCGGGACCTCCAAGGCACAGGAACATAGGGTTGGCAGGACCCCCGGCAGAAGAGTCGTCGGCGGCACCTCCAACGGGACAGGACATAGGGTTGGCAGGACCCCCGGCAGAAGAGTAGTCGGCAGGGCATCCAACGGCACAGGACATAGGGTTGGCAGGACCCCCGGAAGAAGAGTAGTCGGGGGGACCCCAACGGGACAGGACATGGAGTTGGCAGGACCTCCAACGGCACAGGACATAGGGTTGGCAGGACCCCCAGCAGAAGAGTAGTCGGCGGGACCTCCAACGGCACAGGACATAGGGTTGGCAGGACCCCCGGCAGAAGAGCAGTCGGCGGGACCCCAACAGGACAGGACATGGAGTTAGCAGGACCCCCAGCGGAACCTCCAACGGACCAGGATATTGGGTAGGGACTTGAGAGGGGACTCAAGAGGTGACTTGAAAGGGGACTTGAGAGGGAAATCGAGAGGAAACTGAGAGGGAACTCGAGAGGAGACTTGAGAGGGAACTCGAGAGATGACTTGAAAGAGGACTCGAGAGGGAACTTGAGAGGGAACTCGAGAGGAAACTCGAGAGGGGACCTGAGAAGGAACTTGAGAGGGGACTCGAGAGGAGACTCGAGAGGAGACTTGAGAGGGAACTCGAGAGAAGACTCGAGAGGAGACTCGAGAGGGAACTGGAGAGGGGACTGGAGAGGGGACTAGAGAGGGGACTCGAGAAGAGACTCGAGAGGGGACTAGAGAAGGAACTCGAGAGGGGACTCGAGAGGAGACTTGAGAGGAACTCGAGAGGAGACTAGAGAGGTGACTCGAGAAGAGATCGAGAGGGGACCCGAGAAGGAACTCGAGAGGAGACTCGAGAGGGGACCGAGAAGGAACTCGAGAGGGAGACTCGAGAGGGGACTCGAGAGGGAACTCGAGAGGAGACTCGAGAGGGGACTTGAAAGGGGACTCGAGAAGGACTTGAGAGGGGACTTGAGAGGGACTTGAGAAGGAAACTTGAGAGGAGATTGAGATGGTCGGTACACCAACAGGACACGGGAAGCTGGCGTCGGCCGGAGAGCCAACAGGAGACGAGGGGCTGGAGTCGGCCGGTATGCCGACAGGACACGAGGAGCTGGCGTCGGCCGTAGAGCCAGTACTGGAGCCGAAACTGGAGTCTGGACCAAGGCTACTGGGTCCGGTACTGAAGCCGGAACCATGGCTGCTGTGGCCGGTCTGGAACCGGAACCATGGTGTTGGGTATGGAACAGAAGCCTGGACCCTGGCTGTGTGAGCAGGTAATGGAGCACGGCAGCATGGCTGTGTGAGCCGGTACTGGTGCACGGATCCATGGCTTTGTGGGTCGGTTCTGGAGCCGGAACCATGGTGCTGGGGCCAGAACTGGGGCTGGAACCATGGCTGTGTGGGCCAGTACTGGAGCAGGAACCATGGCTGCTGGGATGGAACCGGAACACGGAACCATGGCTGTGTGGGATGGTACTGGAGCATGGTACCATGGGTGTGGGGACGGCACTGGAGCACGGAAACCATGGCTGCTGGGGGCTGTACTGGAGCCGGAAACATGGCTGCAGGGGCCGGTGCTGGAGCCGGAAACATGGCTGCGGGGCTCGGGCTGGTAGCTGGACCTGGGTCCCTCTCTTGGGAGCCTTTTGGAGGCTCCGTGTACCTCCAAAAGCCAGACGAGACCCATCAAAAGTTCTCGAAAGAAGCTATGTTGGGTACTGTGGCAGGCAGGGGGTTAGCATGCCTGGGGCTAGCAGGCCGGGAAACGCATGTCTGGAGGAAGTCCATGATCTAGCCAGGTAAGAACTTCACCAACCTGGTTTCTCTGTTGCCCTCTGGTACGCCTCTGCCAGGGCAGCCCTCTTTTGCTCGACACTGGTTGCTCCCCTCCATTTACCATAGCTGCAAGCCAGCAAGTAGGTACTTATACAACTCTTCAAATGGATCATCTTCTGGGTCCATATCAGGTGGTTCATTCTGTCAGGGTTGGGGGAAAAATAGGACCCAAATGCAGATTGAGGAGGGAAGCAGGTTTCAATATGAAAGAAAAGGCGAGCTTTATTACAAAAGCTGAAAAAACATGAATCCATGAACAGGTACTGTAGCTCGAGGTAGCATCCAAAAAAAGGTGACTGTGACCAACATGAAGGGAGACATGAAAGACAAACAATTAACCAACACCGAACACAGGAAGAGACAAGACTAAATACAGACAATCAGAACACCAGGGAAACTAACGACAGGAAGGAAGACAAGACACAGGGAGAACAGAATTGCAAAATAAAACAGTGATAAGATGTATCTTTTAGCAAAAATTCTATTAATGTTGACAAAATAAAGTTTCATTGTATTGTATTTTAGTTGTGTGATTTGTGCTCAATGTATATTAAATGAATAGATAGATTATTACATTTTTAGGTAACATTTTTCAAAAGTAAATGAGTAACAATTACATAATTAAAGTGAGTAATATAACTTCAAACAAATGAGTAACAGAAAGAATATGACTTATTTACTTCATAACAGTAACTATTACCGATATATAAGATTTATTAATAATGATAAACTACGGAGCCCTGGAGGGTTCATAGAGAGAAAATAAATAAAACGTGGACAACGAGCCACGCTTTAGTAACTCGTGCGCACGCTTTAGTAACTCGTGCGCACGAGTTACTAAAGCGTGCGCACGAGTTACTAAAGCGTGGCCACGTTTTATTTATTTTTCTCTCTATGAACCCTCCAGGGCTCCGTAGTTATCAAATTATTAAGTAAATCTTATATATCGGTAATAGTTACTGTTATGAAGTAAATAAGTCATATTCTTTCTGTTACTCATTTGTTTGAAGTTATATTACTCACTTTAATTATGTAATTGTTACTCATTTACTTTTGAAAAATGTTACCTAAAAAATGTAATAATCTATCTATGCATTTAATATACATTGAGCACAAATCACACAACTAAAATACAATACAATGAAACTTTATTTTGTCAACATTAAATAGAATTTTTGCTAAAAGATAACATCTTATCACTGTTTTATTTTGCAATTCTGTTCTCCCTGTGTCTTGTCTTCCTTCCTGTCGTTAGTTTCCCTGGTGTGTCTGATTGTCTGTATTTAGTCTTGTCTCTTCCTGTGTTCGGTGTTGGTTAATTGTTTGTCTTTCATGTCTCCCTTCATGTTGGTCACAGTCACCTTTTGTTTGGATGCTACCTCGAGCTACAGTACCTGTTCATGGATTCATGTTTTTTCAGCTTTTGTAAATAAAGCTCGCCTTTTCTTTCATATTGAAACCTGCTTCCCTCCTCAATCTGCATTTGGGTCCTATTTTCCCCCAACCCTGACAGAATGAACCAACCTGATATGGACCCAGAAGATGATCCATTTGAAGAGTTGTATAAATGTACCTACTTGCTGGCTTGCAGCTATGGTAAATGGAGGGGAGCAACCAGTGTCGAGCAAAAGAGGGCTGCCCTGGCAGAGGCGTACCAGAGGGCAACAGAGAAACCAGGGTTGGTGAAGTTCTTACCTGGCTAGATCATGGACTTCCTCCAGACATGCGTTTCCCGGCCTGCTAGCCCCAGGCATGCTAACCCCCTGCCTGCCACAGTACCCAACATAGCTTCTTTCGAGAACGCTTTTGATGGGTCTCGTCTGGCTTTTGGAGGTACACGGAGCCTCCAAAAGGCTCCCAAGAGAAGGAGACCCAGGTCCAGGCTACCAGCCCGAGCCCCTGCAGCCATGTTTCCGGCTCCAGCACCGGCCCCTGCAGCCATGTTTCCGGCTCCAGTACAGGCCCCAGCAGCCATGGTTCCGTGCTCCAGTGCCGGCCCACACAGCCATGGTACCATGCTCCAGTACCATCCCACACAGCCATGGTTCCGTGTTCCGGTTCCATGCCCAGCAGCCATGGTTCCTGCTCCAGTACTGGCCCACACAGCCATGGTTCCAGCCCCAGTTCTGGCCCCAGCAGCCATGGTTCCGGCTCCAGAACCGACCCACAAAGCCATGGATCCGTGCACCAGTACCGGCTCACACAGCCATGCTGCCGTGCTCCATTACCTGGCTCACACAGCCAGGGTCCAGGCTTCTGTTCCATACCCAACAGCCATGGTTCCGGTTCCAGAACCGGCCACAGCAGCCATGGTTCCGGCTTCAGTACCGGACCCAGTAGCCTTGGTCCAGACTCCAGTTTCGGCTCCAGTACTGGCTCTACGGCCGACGCCAGCTCCTCGTGTCCTGTCGGCATACCGGCCGACTCCAGCCCCTCGTCTCCTGTTGGCTCTCCGGCCGACGCCAGCTTCCCGTGTCCTGTTGGTGTACCGACCATCTCAAGTCTCCTCTCAAGTTCCTTCTCAAGTCCTCTCTCAAGTCCCCTCTCAAGTCTCTTCTCGAGTCCCCTTTCAAGTCCCCTCTCGAGTCTCCTCTCGAGTTCCCTCTCGAGTCCCCTCTCGAGTCTCCTCTCGAGTTCCTTCTCGGGTCCCCTCTCGAGTCTCCTCTCGAGTTCCTTCTCGGGTCCCCTCTCGAGTCTCTTCTCGAGTCACCTCTCTAGTCTCCTCTCGAGTTCCCTCTCAAGTCTCCTCTCGAGTCCCCTCTCGAGTTCCTTCTCTAGTCCCCTCTCGAGTCTCTTCTCGAGTCCCCTCTCTAGTCCCCTCTCCAGTCCCCTCTCGAGTTCCCTCTCGAGTCTCCTCTCGAGTCTTCTCTCGAGTTCCCTCTCAAGTCTCCTCTCGAGTCTCCTCTCGAGTCCCCTCTCAAGTTCCTTCTCAGGTCCCCTCTCGAGTTTCCTCTCGAGTTCCCTCTCAAGTTCCCTCTCGAGTCCTCTTTCAAGTCATCTCTCGAGTTCCCTCTCAAGTCTCCTCTCGAGTTCCCTCTCGAGTTTCCTCTCGAGTTCCCTCTCAAGTCCCCTTTCAAGTCACCTCTTGAGTCCCCTCTCAAGTCCCTACCCAATATCCTGGTCCGTTGGAGGTTCCGCTGGGGGTCCTGCTAACTCCATGTCCTGTCCTGTTGGGGGTCCCGCCGACTGCTCTTCTGCCGGGGGTCCTGCCAACCCTATGTCCTGTGCCGTTGGAGGTCCCGCCGACTACTCTTCTGCTGGGGGTCCTGCCAACCCTATGTCCTGTGCCGTTGGAGGTCCTGCCAACTCCATGTCCTGTCCCGTTGGGGGTCCCGCCGACTACTCTTCTTCCGGGGGTCCTGCCAACCCTATGTCCTGTGCCGTTGGATGCCCTGCCGACTACTCTTCTGCCGGGGGTCCTGCCAACCCTATGTCCTGTCCCGTTGGAGGTGCCGCCGACTACTCTTCTGCCGGGGGTCCTGCCAACCCTATGTCCTGTGCCGTTGGAGGTCCCGCCGACTACTCTTCTGCCGGAGGTCCTGCCAACCCTATGTCCTGTGCCGTTGGAGGTCCCGCCGACTACTCTTCTGCCGGGGGTCCTGCCAACCCTAGTTCCTGTCCCGTTGAGGGTCCCGCCAACTACTTTTCTGCCGGGGGTCTTGCCAACCCTATGTCCTGTGCCGTTGGAGGCCCCGCCGACAATTCTTCTGCCAGGGGTCCTGCCAACCCTATGTCCGGTGCCATTGGAGGTCCAGCCGACACCTGTTTCGTCGGGGGTCCTGCCAACCCCATGTCCTGTTCCGTTGGAGGTCCCGCCGTCACCTGTCTCGCCGGGGGTCCTACCAACTCCTCGTCCTCTTCCGTGGGGGAACCTGCCGACACCTGTCCCGCCGGGGGTCCTGCCTACTCCTTGCCCTGTTGCATTGGTGGTCCAATCGACACCTGCTCTTGCTCCATCTGGGGTCCCATTGACACCAGCCCATGTCATGTCCAGGATCCCGTCTACGCCTGTCCCACCGGCTCCGGTTCCTGTCCGGCCGACACCGGGTCCTGCCCGGCCTCCGGAGCTGTCCCGTCAGCGCCTACCTGCCCGTCCTCCAGAGTTGTCCCGTTGCCGCTTTCTTGCCTGTCTCCCTGAGTTCCCCAGCCGCGGTCTTCGCCCGGCCCCCTGAGTGCCGCGGTCTTCGCCCTCGAGCCCGACCCCCTGACTTTCCCGCCCGCGGCCCTCGGGCCCGGCCCCCTGACTCTTCCAGCCGCTGCCTTCGCCCTCATGCTCGGCCCCCTGAGTTCGCCCGCTGTGGCCTTCACCCCTTTATGAACTCTGCCTTGTCCCCGGGCCGTCCGCCCGAGACCCCCACAATGAACTCTGCCTTGCTCTGGATGGATGTCATATTTTTCACTTTTCATTTTTTTTTTCTTTACTTTTCATTTTTCAAATGAGGGTGCATAACGACTCAACTGAGGGTGCAATGCACCCTTATGCACCCCCGTAGAACCGGGCCTGCCAACTGCACAGGCCTAGTCTATCACTTTATTTGACTAAATGTGTTTACTTATACATTTAATAGGTTTACACCTTCTGTCCATATGTGCTTTTTATTTAAAACATTTTTGATTCACTTTTGGTTCACATTTCAATACATTGTATTGGTAGTTGCACTCCTTTCGTCGATTATTCTTACTGAAAATGAAAGATTTCACATCTGACTGAAGATTGGCCCCATTTATTTGTGACGTTGCAAACTCTGCAGTACAAGGCACAAGTGATGTGAAGCTCATAAAGTGAGGCAAATAGAACTAATCAGCTGATAGAGTGTAGATGTGGAAATAGGTGCATTCGATCAGCTGACTATATTTTTCGCCACATTTTATAAGCCTATAACCACACCTTCTCTGAGGTGCAGCGTCACAAACAAATGATGGTCCTGATAGACTACAAAAATATTCGGTGTGCAGATCTATATTTTCACAATAAAAGTGTAGTTTCTTAGTGAATGTCCTGTACTGGTCTTAAAATCTCATAACATCAGCTTTTAATTTTCCTCTTGAATGTTCTTCTTGACCCTCAGAGAAAGAGGAGATGCTGAGTCGTGTCTTTCAGGCATGTTCTTTCCTAACAAAAATGACAGGAAACATAAAACATATTATTGCAGAACAAGTGTGTTATTTATGAAAGCGGTGTGTTTGTGTGTTTAGGGGCTGTAGATATAATCATTTTGTAATTGTAATGTTATTTTTATTTCAACAGTGAGCTACAAAGACAATCAGATTATTATGAATGAACAGTATGAAGTTCATCAACATTGAAATATATTTTATTATCAAAATAATATTTAACTATTAGTGCAACTTAGTGCAACTGTAAAAGCTTGCTCTGTTGTCTCACTGAAAGAATAACTTACCACGTTTTTTACAGACAATATTGAGAGATAAATAGTAGCAGTGTCAAATATCTTTGCCTTCAATACATTAAATTAGAAAGCTGACAAAGTCATATTGCTAAATATCTAAATGTAACTTTTTGCATGGAAAAAACCCTCAACTTAACTGATGTGTAGGTGATCTAGTATTTAGTATTGTTTAATGGAATGTATATCAGTGTATTCAAGTCAATACTTCATTCATTTAAACCAATATCTTTCTTGATTCTTTGTACAGTATGAAAAAAAAGAGTCTTTGTACCTGTGCTGAAGTTCACTGCTGTAAGGAGTCCAGTTCTGTCTCTCACTCTTTCGTCCAGCCTGTCTGCATCACCTGGACACCTTAAACAAACAGATATATATGTAAAGTACCATGTGTACAAACAATATAACTGATTCACTTCTGTTGAACATGTTGGATTGTGTATTGTCCGAGTCAGGGTCCTTTTTATTTTACTGTAACTTTGGAAGTGGTGTTACCAATGCTACTGTTCATTTGATACCAATGTGGTAATACAATTAATAAAAACAACATTTGAGGGTTGAGGTGACGTGCATCAACATTAACCTTTCTGTTGGTCGCTTGTTAGCAGACCCTTCACGCGATGGCAAAGCGTACAGGCACAGGCAGGGCCCATAGTGATAGCCCTATAGTTTAAATCTACCCACAAATAAACATGGACATGGGTTACTATTTAAAAAAAATGTGTAAATCTATTTAGGAACCTATCAATATGATTTGAAGTGGGGGTGGATCTCAAATCCTCTAGGGGGGTCCGGGGGCATGCCCCCGGTAAGATTTATTTTTATTTTTACAATTCGTTAAATGCATCAATCTGGTGCACTTTGAGGAGGAAATAAAGAGACTAGATCTATGGAAACACCTATATGAAACAGAACTGTATACATTTCAATAATCATGGCCATAACCAATAACATACCATTTCCAATATGAAAAAAACACTGACACTTTTTTATTTTTGGTTCATTTATAGTTGTGAGTGTGTCTGTGCTCCTGAATCAGCCTCTCCTGTCTCCCTCCTCTCCTCCCTTCTCCTCTTTGAGGCAGCAGCAAAGACTAGTTTTAGCTCTCAACAAGTTTTAAAAGTTACCTTTTTTCACCTAGTTAACTTTTTATTTATTTATTCATGCATATTTTACTAATCACTATCCTCTAAAATGGAAATATGTATTTACATAAATGGTGACCAAACCGTTTCAGACCCACTGAGAATTTAGACTAAGTTAACTATCTAAACACTCACGAGTCCTTTACCTCACCTGAGCTGAGGTTATCCCGAGCTTGAATGACACACAGAGACCAATCAAGGGCTTTGATTTATGATCTGTATCACAGTGGCCATGTCAGCAGGCCACATCATGTAGACAGCCAGTCACCCTGTGTGAGGCAGGCCACATAACAGGCCAGGCCATCGGGAAACCCCCCGGTCCTCCCGATGGCCAGTCCAGGACTGGGTACAGGAGGCGTAGAGCGAGGGATCATCAAGTTAATCGATCGCTGATGGCGTCGTGGTCACGGACGAATAAAATAAAAATTAAAAATTAAAAAAATGGGTCGCGAAATATACTTGGGCGGCCGTTAATATACCTGGGCGGCCCACCCAGCATATGTGTGAAACCCTGGAGGTTGATTTCCCATACACTACTTTGACATTAGCTTGTCTACATACTTGAGCATAGCCAATTTAAATGAACCTTAGCGATGCATACAGTTATGCATCGCTGTTAATAAAGGCTAAATAAAATAGTCTAGCACCTCACAAAAACTCTGCTTTCTGAAAGAAGAGTGCATTTTGTGTTTTACACACAGGATAAATCAGATGTTAAACATCATGTTACATCCTTTTTTACTAGGATTATCTGGCCTTATTGTCATCAATCCCCACACACTGCCCTTTATATTATAAAACATTTCCTTTAGTGATGGTCAAGGCCGGCCCGTAGCACTGGCGACTGGCAACTGTCCCTACTCCCTAGTCTCCCTTACCCATGGAGTATGGAGTCAGGGATATTTTTGCTTGTTTGTCGCTTGTAAAGCCTCTACAACTCTTCCCACTGCTGTATGGTTCTACAAGTGGATGTGGAGGAAAAACGGTCATGTTAATATTACAATGGATAGGAACAAAGGTTAACACATACAACATATCAATCTTATAGTAGCTACCTGTATAGAGTTCCTGAGAAATAGGCAGAAATGATGTGTCAAAATGACATGATCAATTATGCAGCCCCCTTGTCCACTCCTGGTTTCTGAACTGCATTATGCTGCATTCACAACCAGGGCCGCCTTAATGCACGGGCTGACCTGGGCTGAAGCCCAGGGGCCTACGGAGATCAGGGGCCTATCATGAGCCAATAAAAAAGTTTAAAAAAAAAGTTTAATTAAAAAAAAAATTTTTTATTAAAAATAAACAAAGTCTTGGCTTTCAGAATATGAAACTTTTATTTCCAAAATCACACGATAAATACATTTTTGAAGCTTGTAAAGGGAAGATGACAGCTCTCACTCGCCACTCACTCCCCCTCCCTCCGGCTGACATTATGAATGTAAGGCGTTTAGTAATCATAGATAACACGGCAGGGTCCGTTACAGTTTGTTTTCATCTGTTTTCAAATAAACTAAATCTTGGCTTTCAGAATATTAAACTTGTTTCGGCAAATTCAGATGATAAATACAACTTTGAAGCTTCGGCATAATTACAAGCGGAGAACGGAGTAACTTGACGTCACAGCAGGCACAACAACAGCCGGTGTTTCTCGAGAGTGTTTTCCCCAGGAAACAAACACAATACACACAAATGCAAAAATACACAAACACACACACGTATACACACACACACTCGCGAGCTTCCCCCAGACCAGTAAACCAAACGAAAATATCTTCCCTCCGTAGTATTTTGATCATTTGCTCTGCTAATCAATCAGATCGATGGATTCCAGAGATTTTTGTCAAAAATGATGACTTTGAAACAGTCAGTGGGCACCACTTAACAGCCAATCAGAATGAGAATATGTTTCACATGTGACGTATTCAAATTGCGAGTGATTGAGTGACAGATGAAGGTTGTTTAGGAGAAAAAGTTTGAGAAGAAAAAGTTTGAGAGTGGCGCTCGGAAAAGGAGTTTCGAGACAAGCGGCTATTACAAAAAATGCCGAAGCTTACAGGTTATTTTAAACCTGTAGGCCAGGATGAGGAGGAAGGACAGATGAGTTCTGTACCGAGCGGCAGCGGTGCCGGCCGCGGGGCCTCTGAGCCAAGTAGACCGTCTGGTTCTGAGGAAAAACAGACAGGAGGGACATTATCCGTTGGAGGAGATGGAGAGGACGACGAGGACTTGCTACGTGGAGGGGAGCCAACGGCAACCGGACAAATACATGAGGGAGGCCCGATACGTCACTCATCTGGAGGAGAGGACCAGGCGCGCGTAGAGCAGAGTGGAGAAGTGCGATCACAGAGCCTGCTGAGGCTATACATGACTTTGATTTGTTGTTTAAATAGGGGGCCTACAAAAATTATCAGCCCCAGGGCCTGATGGCAGGTTAAGGCGGGCCTGTTCACAACGGACACGATGCGATACTCTCATCGCTCTAATCGCTGGAGTTTTACCGTGGCTGTCAGCTGTTTACTCCTGTCACTCAAACAGGACGCGCTGGAGAGGGGGCGGGGCTTATATCCATGTAAATACTCTGGTGGAAACCAACTACGACAACATTTACCTATTTTACCGTGATTTAATTGTAATACACGTTTCAAAATGATGCCGAAGTAACTAAATACTGATAACGGTTAGTAAAACCATGCTTTGACAAGTGTGCAGACAAGATGGCGAAACACTTTTAAAATGCGTGTTCTCTGAATGGAGCTATCCCATTCTCCATTCGATCAGATCAGGCTAAACTAACCTGTATCTGCTCCCTCCAAACTCACAACAACGTCCTAAAGACAGAATTAAAGCAGCGACTGTATTCGCCATGACAGACAGACAGACTGTTTAACTTTTGTCTAGTTTCTGAACAGATATGAGGAGCTGTGAAGAGTTGATTAAAGAGACTCTCACACACACACACACACACACACACACACACACACACACACACACACACACACACACACACACACACACTTTTGTGTACACTGCTGAATGATGTATGTGCAGAGTTTGACCCTTGAAGGCTGTTTCTTCTGCTCTGAAATGGAATATATTTGTTACATATTAATAGAATTTTATATTATTTGATTTGATTTGTTTTATTATTATTTTTTTTACCTTTATTTAACCAGGATAGGTCTCATTGAGATTACAAATCTCTTTTTAAAGAGAGTCCTGGCCCAAGAATGGTAACAGCACAGTTTCAGACAGTTTTACAGTTACAGACAATTAAAAAAACACACAATCACAACACAGTCATCACCAAGTTTAGCCAAATCATTTACAGACACAGCGGCCTGCTTCAAGGTCAGTTAAAGTTGCTTTGAGGGATTTTGGATTTGTGAATGGGAGAAGTAGTAGATGGAAAACATACCAAACACTAATTATTCAAAGTAGAGTATTTCATTTTATATACGGTAATACTAAGGAGGCATAGGCCTATATGATGATATAATGCTTGACATTATTGATATTAAAAAAGTGATTTGTTTTCCATGTCATTCGTGTGTCAAAGTGAAGTTATTTATTTGGGAGCTCCAAATTTGTTTCCCTCAATGGCCTTTGTGCTCTGGCATGTGGCCTTTGCGCCCTGAAAAAATGTGAGACACCAAAGGCCAAATGGCCTTGCCCCTAAAATGACGAAAATCCAAGCCTGGTGCCTACCCCAAATAAGGATACTATTCCAGCATTATTAACACTTCATAACCTGAATATAAATCTAATTTGTAATGTTCATTTTCTAATTCAAAACTAATTTACACCAAGGATTCCTTGGGCACAGAAATAACACATGTATCCATAATGTGTGAGGCATTACACCTTTAGCCCAGTTTAGCCCTGAGCCTGTTTTTCAGGTCTCTGGCTCGAAAATGACATTCCCAGAACAAATGACCATATCTTCCCTCCTAAAAGGGTTAAATTAATAATCTTTTTTCTCAAAGTAATCAGAAACCTGTGAGTTGGATGTAGAAAAGTAAGAATCAATATAGATGTTATTTTAAAGAAAATTCAGATTGAACATAGTAAAAAACTGTAAATTATAGTGACCGTCCAAAGATTATGTTTTACTTATAGTGAAAACTAGGTGAAAACTCCACCTCTGAGGTGATCTGGGTAGAAATGGGGGTTTTACCGTTTCTCTGGCACCCATTGGTCGATTTTGGTGATTGACATCTCTTTCTGACCGTTAGAGCCAATAGAATTGAAGGGGAATCTCCCCACACACACACATGGTAAAACAAAAAGGTGGGGGCTTCGAGCACCAGTTTTGCACCAGAGTGAAGCTGTCTCTCGGTCTGACATCTCAAAACCGAAAAGCAGGTTTTTTGCTCATGGATTATCAGAAATCATTTCAAGGGGACACAGACACATTGGATTAACCTATGGATTAACTTCAGCAGCATTTTTATCGTTTTAATGCCATTGAAGACCACTTTTGACCAGACTATATGACACAGGTGAGCCATGTTAGCGTTTTTAGCTACCTAGCGCCATATGTTTTGATGTCTGTTCTTGTTATTATCTCCGAGAGTTCGTATCATTGAGTGATAATGAAGTGTACCCCTCGATTCTGTGTCACCTCACGATGTGAAACGATGGGTTGGATGTGCAGCAAAGATAAATAATAAGGTTTTGTGATTGAATTTCTGTGCAGTCATCTGTTAGCATTTTTCGCTCGTTGCTAATTCAGAGGCTCAGCGTAAGCATTGTGGGGTCTTTTTAAAAAAAAAAAAAAAAAAAGATCAGTTAGATGAGTTTCTTCCCGTTACATGGATATAAAACATTCATAGTTTATTAAATGAACATGCCCTCAGACACTGTTTCCTGCAAGATGTTGCAGGAGGGCCCCGGTACCGGGGTCTCTCGGGCTTAACAGGTTAAGGAAACTTGGAGACCATTCAAAATTCAAATGATGAAGTATACAATGATCATATAGAATTATAGATGGACTTACCTCCATATTTTACAATTGACCTCTGGTGGCTCTGCAAATGAGCCATCAGGGCAGGGTATGACCCGGTCCTTTCACAAAATGGACACTGGAAAGTGTCCTAGTCCAATTTGTTTAGCTCTGGGCGTGCTCCATCTCGGAGTGTTGTTTTGTTAGTCTATAGGTGAATAAAATATAATACAATTTAGTGTGTTTAATATTGGAAATAGTCATCTCCTTAAACAAGCAGCAATGAACTGGCCTGTATAATCCTATGGGACGAAGCTGGTCATACTTCCTCTCTTTCAGAAGGTTTAAAGAGAAACTAAGAATAAAAACTCATAAATGATTTGATAATTTATTTTAAACGTGAGGCCTACAACATGGCCACAAACCCCATCTAAAAACAGAGGCTCTGTCCTAATTACCTGATTGCATACACCTGGGTTATTTGGCTCTACCCAATAACTATATATCATTTACTTTTAAACCACACTTAAAATAATTATACATATGTACATGTCTACAGTATAGCAGCTAATACATGTTTTAAATAAATAAACATTCAAATGTGAAAGACTCCTTCAATTAATATTTAAAACATACACAAAATCAGATTCTTGTAAAAATTAGAGTACATGCATTGTTCCATCTGTTAAGCTAAGATATATTCATATATCTTAGCTCTTAGCTAACTGGACACTCAGTTAGCATACACATATATATTATTTATCAATCAATCAATCAATCAATGTTTATTTATATAGCCCAATATCACAAATGTTACATTTGTCTCAGTGGACTTCACAGTTTGTACAGAATATCAGTATGACAATACGACACCCTCTGTCCTTAGACCCTCACATTGTACAAGGATAAACTTCCGGAGAAAACCCACAGTTTAAAGGGAAAAATGGGAGAAACCTCAGGGAGAGCAACAGAGGAGGGATCCCTCTCCCAGGACGGACAGACGTGCAATAGATGCCGTGTGTAAATTGAAAAGATAATACATTTGCAACATACAGTAGGTAGTCCAAATGTTTGGAAATGCATGTGTGTATAATAGGAAGATGAATCCACGAGGATATCCATCCAGGACTTATGATCCAGGACCACAGCCACGACTCAAGATCCAGGGCTCGCGATGCAGGACACAGGACCGCAGCAACAGGATCATCCATGACTCCGGATCCCGGCGTATATAGACACCCAAAAAAAAGAAATTTGGGGAAGCTGGGTTAATCGGAACATGAGAGTACACAGGTAAAGACAGAGAGAAGGAAGAAGTAAGATGTCCCCCGACAAACTAAGCCTATATCAGCAAAACTAGGGCTGAATCTAATCAGCCCTAACTATAAGCTTTATCAAAAAGGAAGGTCTTAAGCGCACTCTTAAAAACGGATAGGGTGTCTGCCGCCCGAACACAAACTGGAAGCTGATTCCACAAATGTGGAGCTTGATAAGAAAAGGCTCTGGCTCCCATTGTACTTTTAGAGACTCTAGTAACAACCAACAACCCTGCATTCTTGGAACGCAATGCCCTAGTAGGACAGTAGGGTATAATGAGTTATTTAAGGTAAGATGGCGCCTGCCCATTAAGGGCTTTGTAGGCGAGAAGAAGAATTTTAAATGCTATCCTGTGTTCTATAGGGAGCCAGTGTAAGGCAGCCAGAACAGGAGTAATGTGGTCCCTTTTCCTAACTCTGGTTAGTACACGTGCTGCAGCATTTTGAATCAGCTTAAGCGACTTAACTGACTTCTTGGTACACCCTGATAATAAGGAGTTACAATAATCCAGCCTTGAAAATGCATGGACTAGTTTCTCTGCATCGTTTTGAGGCAAGATATGCCTGATTTTTGCAATGTTACGTAGATGGAAGTAGGCGGTCCTTGAGATTGATTTTATGTGGGCGTTAAAGGATAAATCCTGATCAAATATAACACCAAGATTCTTTACAGTCTCACTGGAGACCAAATTAATGCCATCCATAGTTAGTATATCTTTAGATAGTTTGTTTCATAGATTCTTCAGGCCGAGTACAATAACTTCAGTTTTGGTCGTGTTTAACATCAAAAAGTTTAAGGTCATCCACGTTTTTAAGTCCTTGAGGCAGTCTTGAATTTTATTTAGATGATTAATTTCATCAGGCTTGATTGATAAATATAGTTGAGTATCATCCGCATAACAATGAAAATGTACAGAATGATTCCTTATAATATTGCCTAACGGAAGCATATATAATGTGAACAAAATAGGTCCGAGCACTGAGCCCTGTGGCACTCCATGGCTAACTTTGGTTTGTGTGGAAGATTCATCGTTGACACGTACAAACTGAGAGCGTTCAGATAGATAGGACCTAAACCAGCCTAAAGCAGTTCCCTGTATGCCAACTAAGTGCTCTCGTCTTTGCAATAAGATATCATGGTCGATAGTATCAAATGCAGCACTGAGATCGAGCAAAACAAGAATAGAGACAAGTCCCTTGTCTGAGGCTATTAGAATGTCATTTGTGACTTTAACCAGAGCTGTCTCTGTGCTATGATGTGTTCTAAAGCCAGACTGAAAATCTTCAAATAAATCATTGTTTTTTAAGTAATCACACAACTATTTTGCGACTGCTTTCTCAAGAATTTTTGAGAGGAACGGAAGATTAGAAATAGGTCTAAAGTTGGCTAAAACCTCTGGATCGAAGTTGTGCTTTTTAAGAAGCGGTTTTATCACTGCTACTTTGAATGATTGTGGAACATAGCCTGATAATACAGACATATTCATAATATTTAATAAAGAAGTGCTAATTAATGGAAAAACTTCCTTCGACAGCTTAGTTGGAATTGGGTCTAAGATACACGTTGATGGTTTAGAAGAGAGAGTACGCCATAGTGTATGTTGTCTGTTCTCTGTAAACCTGTCTCCTTAAATATCCTTGCGTCAGCGTCTCACGTGTTGGGCGCGCTCTCTTCCGTCCATATTTGGAAGTAAAACTTCCTACAACTTCCTACAGGTTCAACCCCCACCGGCTGCGGCTGCAGCTAGACCCTTCTCGCTGAGCGTGCCACATTCAAAATGGCTTAGGTGAAGCTCTCTAGCGGAGAATACAGCATTTTCAATAACACTTCCTCAAGAGCGAAATCCAATGTCTGGGAGGCTTTTGGTGTCATCCTAGATGGAGAAAATAACCAACTGCTTAAAACATTTTTCACACGTTTTCACTGCTCATATATATGCGGGTTTGGGTCGGGTTGCGGATCTTGTGCCGACGGGTCGGGTCGGGTTGCGGAACTAATTTATGGAAAATGCGGGTCGCGGGGCAGGTTTGGTATTGCACGTCGCGGGTCTTGAAAATCAGACCCGTGCAGGACTCTGCCTCCCACTGCCCTGCCTCTCAGCCCCATACATAGTGTTTAGTATAGCTCTGATCCAAACTGTGAAGCTGTGTGCAAAAGGTGGCACCAGCGTTTGTACTGTCTTACCCCTAGATTTCACCGGGTCTGTCTGCGTCGCGTCATGGCTGCACCGCGGTTTTGGTCCGGCCTACCGGTCGCGTTTCAGAAGCATTTCAGAAGCATTTCAGAAGCGGAGCGTCTTGCATGCCGGCTCGCAGTTTTTATTGATTTGGGCATATTTCCTGAACAGGCTACTTTGTACAGACAAAGTTAATAATAATTGTAATATCCCAATTATAAACGACATGAAACAAAGATGTGTTGCTGTATTTTAGTGGTAAAAAAATGCATTCATCATCATAATTATTCTATATATATAATGTACACAGTGCCTGTAAACCGGAGACGAACGCTGGCATTTCTCCTCCTACTTGAAAGACTACGGAGGGATAAGGTCTGCAAAATTAGTTAATTTTGGGGATGGGCCGGATGCTCTGACCGGTCCACTTCCTGCCCGGCGCCTCTGCAACGCCTCGCGTCGAAAAATAGACTTCAATGCTATTTTGAGCGGAGCCCAGCGCCGAGACGCTTCTGGGACGCTTCTGAGCCGTAACGCGGCGTGTCTGGTGGAATAGCACCCATTGACTAGAGTGGCCGCGTTCCTTGCGGACACCACGGCGCAGCCGTAACGTTGCCGTAACGTGGCCGTAACGTGGCCGTAACGTGGCCGTAACGCGACGCAGACGGACCCGGTGGAATCTAGGGTCTGCAGTCTTATTTTAACATTGACAAAACCATGATGATCATGTTTTATCGTGCTTTTATCCAGTCAATTCTGTCTTTTTCATTAATGTCATAGTTTGGTAACCTGACTTTAAAGAGCAGAAACTCTCAGAATCAGATCATAAAATGGTCCAGCAGACTGATCGGTGAGCCACAGCTAAACCTGGAGACCCTGTACCTAAGTACAGCGGTTATCCAGCTCCATATTAGACGATGACTCCCACCCTCTGGACTCAGAATTTAAGCTTCTTCCTTCGGGCCAGAGGTTAGTTGTCCCAAAGAGTAGAACGAAGCGGTATAAAAACAGTTTTATCCCAGCAGCTATTGCACATATTAACACATCATAGGAGTGTCACACAGATGCCTATTTATTTATTTAATTATGAATTTTGAATGTCCATGTTTGTACTAGTGTTTTTCTTCTTAAATGTTTTTGAGATTTGACGGAGCAGGGTTGTTGTGTTGACTTGTCACGAGGTTTTTCAAAGCGGACAGGCGTCGTCACAACAATAGCTGGGGATTGTGGGTAGTGTAGTCTCTTTGGCGCTCCACATTTCAGAGAAAACAAGTTGTTTCTCAGAATTGAAGGGGAAAAACACAAAAGCATTGTACACAATTTAAACCTATCAATGTCGTTTAATTAACAAAGGTAATCTGATGTTTTTGAGTTGATGAGTAGTGGAGATATCACTGTCAAATCAATCGACAGTAAGGAAAATACTTACTTCCGGGTGTACAATTCTCCTTTATCCAATGGGAATGGACGCTCACATTGCCTTTAAGGCGAGACACCCCAGGTGAATAGGGTAATTTTTTAACTTAAAGGTATCAGCCAGAAATTGCTCCAGTTAATTACTTACAATAAGGCAATTGTCTTTTGTATTACAAGTTTTCTGAAATAGCATGTTTAAATATACAAATTACCCATTATCTCATTAAATATGCACATATTTTAACACATTTCAGGAATCGAAATCTGAACTTTGGGTAAAGCCAGATTCAAAATTATTGTTTCATTTTGTAGTCATATTAGTATATAAGGCTTTTACAGAAGGGATATTGGATATCTCTTGTTATCACTCCATAAATCAGAAATTACTGTCAACAGCCCTAAAATATCCATTTCCGCCATGTTTTTAGGTGTACAATGTTGTATAATTCAGACTATGAAATATATATGAACAAACCCGTCTGTAAAAGCCTTCATAATATTGATAGGAATATAACTGGAAGGTTTGGTGTCTCTACGTGCTACTGAAGTTGAAATTTCGAACTCAGAGTAGGAGAAAAAACTCATTTTGAGAAAACGACCTTTAAAGATTGCAGTGAGGCGCTAGCTAAACCCTCCTGTTCTTTGGATGATAGCTTGCGCATCGACGCACTCCGTGAAGGTATTTCATGTTCGGGGTCATTTGTTTTTTTGTATAACCTTGCTTCGTGCAAGTGACAATTGTTGTCGTCTTCTCTGTGAACGTTTTTTTCGCCGTTCTTTTGCCATTTTGAGATTTCAATTTCCAGCGGAAAGCTAACCAGGAAGTGTTTTAGCACACCACGTGACGCATCTGAACTAATCACGTTGTCAGAAATTGACACCAGCCAATGAGATTTTGTTTCTTGGTTTAAGACCCCCTTTGTGCTTTCACGATTGGTTGCTGATACAAAGGAAATGACCATATTTGGATCCGATGAGATTGTGCAGGAGAGACACAGCTTTCCAACGATATCTCTGTTGACATGGTGCACACAGCGGTCGCGGTACTTTATGTTACGTTAGAATGCTAACTTTTGGTGAATTTAGGAGAAATCTACAGACGCAAATAGACAAACTATAGTAAAATAAACACTTAAATGTGTATTTTGTATGTTTTCCTTCCAAAAGTCTGAAAGAAAACATGTTATAGAATCAAAATAGCACAAAATCTCAAAATTGACCAGTACTTGAAAAACGATGTTTTTGCCTGCCGTGTCTCGCCTTAAAAGATCATTTTGCAAGTCAAAAAAAAAAAAAGTGTCGTAAAACTGTGAAGTAACACATTTTTTTGTGTGAAACGCTTAATGAACTATACTATGCAGAACAATTCTGGCATAACAACACACGTCACCAAGATGGCCGTCACTACTGTCTTGTCAAAAAAGTGATTGACTACCCTCACTATCAACACAATGAAATACGTCCAGAAGAATGTCATGCAAAGCTGCCTGCCTTCCTTTGATTCTCTCTGAACTGCCTGGTCATTTTAATGTTTAATGTCAACCATTTGTGCAGATAGCATGAAGTATGTAGCATTAGCATTTGTCCCCCGGGCTTAAATGGTGTATTATATAATGATCACACCGGTGTTAGTCTGTTAACCAAAGTGCAGCCATCTGATAATGTACTATTATTAAAGATCAGAGGAAAACAACAGAATGAGATGGGTAAATCCGGAATAAAAATAAAGAAGCAAAGAGATTGTAGAGCAGTGAGAAGGAAAAAAGCTTTGTGTGACGATTCATTACATTGCCAGTATTTTTCGTTGTTGTGAAAAAAATCGCCCCCTCTGATTTTTTAACAGCCCCCTCAATCATTGCATCCTGGAGCCGGGCCTGTGCATGCGAGAGTCATACATGTAAACGTCTCAAATATCTATACAAACATCTTTTATGTTATTTTATTTGAAATAAAAGTAAGGACATTCACAGTTAATGTAATTAGATATACATTATGAATGCCATACATATTGGATATTGCATACATTCACAGTCAATATTTCTTCAGTATGATAGCTGTCTAACAGAAGTTAAATCCATTTCTCACTTATTCTGACAATGTACTTAACCCAATAAAAGGAGTTGTTAAATAATAGTGAAGTCACGTTGTAAAAACAATAACTCATCTCTCTCGTTCGGATTAATATTGTCGTTTTCTTTTTCTGCTTTGCCAAAAGCCACTGTGTCAACTGTCCTATTTGAGTTGCCGTATGTAGTTGACCATCTCGCACATGCGCAATGCGGATCGGGTAGTGACACTTTCCACTCTTTGGCTTTGCCCATTAGCTTTAACCCGTGTGCTTTACGTCGATACACTATAGTTATTCAGCTTGCTACTTAGCACCATGGCTAGTCTGCTACCAATGCAGTGCGTTGCCTCACTGAGGAAACCAGGAAGCCTTATTCATTTGAGAGGTGCTGCTTCTCTGGGAATCAATAAGCGAAACTACAGCAGCAAAAAGGCAGCCACTTCAGGCGAGTACCTGCACCAGAGTGTCGTTCCATCGATGCACTACCAGAAGAGTTTACCCAGGTAAGCAGTGTCAAATTGGACGGGCACATTTTGTTAAAAACTGGAGAATAGCTTTTATTCGACACAATCTTTGGATTTAAATGAAGTTAAACTACTTCGGAACAAACAGGGGCATGTAGCGAGCGGTTCTAAAATAAATAAGGTGACCCATTCAGCTTTTAGATTGATGTAGGTGAAAGTGCACACTTGATTTATGGTCGATGACCACCAGGGGACAGCGACATGACATACACTGACATACAGACTTACTGGACTGGAGAAGAAAGGTTGGTTTATTATTATTAATGTGAGAATATGAACTGGATAATGGGCTTGATTTTACCCTGATGTATTCCAAACAAGGCACTTTCCAAAATGTGGACATAATATACTGCTTATAATGATTATCACTATATTACAGATATTCATATTACTTGTACCTTTTGTGAAAGAATATCAAAACAATTATATATCTTCTTTTCATTGTGACACATCCTACACAATTAAACGTTTTATTTTCATTATGATAATCCAGTTGAAAGTGCTCTTAAACATATGATTCATCATTACATTATTCGATATGCAATTTACTTTTAATACACAAACCAAGAAATGTTTTTTAATCACATCCCACGTTTTTATTGTTTTTTCTTGATTGTAAATATTTTCTTGATTCACTAATTATACTAAAGTTAAGTTAAAGTACAAAGATTTTTTTTAATGTATAGAACTTTGTTCACCCCTGAAATCTCTGACTAAATATGTTTTAAGTGTATGTGCTTCTGTTTACTTCAGTTTTTAAAATAATTGTATTAGTTGTATTATTGGTCTCATGTTAGGCTCTGCCTTTGTATGTGTATCAAACTGTATTGATATAACTTAATCTGCTGCAATGTTCACCTGAAAGTGTTTCTATGTTATTTTTTATTATTAAATACATCAAATTGAGAGGATCTATTTTCCCCTTGATCACATGTTTTCTGTTCAATTGTTCAGGCTACCCATACCAAAGCTGGAGGATACTGTCAGGAGGTATTTAGCTGCCCAGAAGCCCCTGCTGGATGATGAACAGTTCAGGTGAGATTCAAGAGAGAAAATCAACTCTTTATATTTCAATTATTTAAAACGTACAAGTCAATCATCTTCAGAATACTTTATTTATTTATCATGACGGGAAATGGGGTTTAGTGAAAGTTGCACCATTTGATAATGAAAAAACAAGATGGTAAAACAAGACTGTGCAAAAAAAAAAGATAAAATAAGATATACATAAATATAATTAGTTAAAGGTGGGGTAGGTCATTTTGGAGAAAGCAGCTCGAGTGCGCTAGAATTTGAAAATACACAGCCGGAAAGAATCTGCCACTTCCTTACAGAGCCCCTCCTCCAACACACACGAACGTGCACGTGACCAATGAGGGCACGAGATAAGTTTGTGCACAGATGTAAGGCTGACAGGCAGGTAGGCCATCCAGTTACTTTAGCCGGGCCGGCTCAGATGATTGGTTGTACTTTTTACAGTACTACGGCTTCCACAGATGACATTTTGTAATGGATTTGTTGTCAAAGCACTTCAGATATTCATTGCTATCGGGACATTAAGAGCATTCCATGGAATATAACAAGAAGTGTATCTCGAGCCGGATTCTCAAACTTACCTACCCCACCTTTAGGGTAAAATGTCAAATACATTTTTTTTAAATAATTATACAAACATTAAAGGTTAAAGTACAAATGTTCTCATTGTACTACAATATATATACATTACATATATACAGTGGTGTACTAGTATTTCTAATATATTAATGCTGAATGGCTCAGTTTTGCTCAGGATTCGGCAGCTGATGGTGAAGTGAGTCTTTTGCCTTTGCGTGCTTCTAATACTCACTACCTGATCTAACCTGCAACAATCCTAATTGTGTTTCTTTAGAACAACAGAGAAGAACTCACCCAAGATTTCAAGCGGTGTTGGCAAACAGCTGCACGAGGAGCTGGTCGCGGCAGGACAAAAGAAACAAGCACACCAGCTACATCTCAGGTGAATACTGTGATCTTCAGCACCCTGAAAATGACCATCTCAAAAAACATCCAGTCAGTAATGAACGTGGTTTCCTCTCAGGGCCGTGGTCCGACATGTACCATCTCTGCTCGGGACTCCGTGGTGCTCAACTTCAACCCCTTCATGTCCTTCAACCCCGACCCTAAGACGGAGTACAATGATCGCTCGTGCGTTCCACCAACATGGTGTGTTCGGCGGTGCGCTTCATGAAGACGCTGCGGGCCGGCATTCTGGAGCCAGAGGTTTTCCACCTCAACCCGGCAAAGAGCGACACGGACAGCTTCAAAAGGTTCATCCGCTGGGTGCCCTCCTCCCTGTCCTGGTACGGAGCCTACATGGTGACGCTTACCCTCTGGACATGTCTCAGTACTTCCGCCTCTTCAACTCCTCTCGTATCCCACAGACTGGCAGAGATGAGCTATTCACGGATGAGAAGGCGCGGACATCTGCTGGTAATGAGGAATGGGCAACATGTATGTGTTTGACGTTGTGGACAAGGATGGAATCTGGTGGAGCCTGCAGAGATCCAGTCCCACTTGAAGTACGTTCTGTCCGACTCGGCGCCACCTGCGGCTTTTCCTCTGGGGGTCTTGACCAGTGAGAACAGGGACGTGTGGGCCAGGCTGAGGGACAAACTGGTCGCTGCTGGAAACGCAGAGGATTTACGGGTCGTCGACAGCGCCCTTTTCTGTCTCAGCCTGGACGATGAGAGCATGACGGACCACATCCACATCTCCCACAACATGCTGCACGGAGACGGCTGCAACCGCTGGTACGACCAAGTCCTTCAGCATCATCCTCACCAAAGACGGACAGGCGGCCATCAATTTTGAGCACTCCCTGGGGCGACGGTGTGTAGCCGTGCTCCGCTTTCAGAATGAGATCTTCAAAGACACCACGGAGAAGCCGCTGGTCCACCCGGGCTCCGCTGCTGCTGCGGTGGACTCTTCCTCCGCGGTGCGCAGACTGCAGTTCAACCTGGACAGCGAGGTGGAGGCCGGCATTCAAAATGCCAAGGAGAACTTCGACTCAGCCGTATCCAAGCTCACCATCGACGCCTTGGAGTTCAAGAAAGGCGGCAAGCAGCAGCTGAAGAAGAGCAAGCTGAGTCCGGATGCTATCGCTCAGCTGGCCTTCCAGATGGGGTTCCTGAGGCAGTATGGACAGACCGTGGCCACATATGAGTCCTGCAGCACCGCGGCCTTCAGGCATGGCCGCACAGAGACCATCCGACCGGCCTCCGTGCACACGCAGCGATGTGCACATGCCTTTGTCCGCGAGCCAGGGCAACACAGTGTGGAACAGTTCCAGGGTCTGCTGAGCGAATGCTCCAAGTATCACGGGCAGCTCACCAGAGAGGCAGCAATGGGTGAGACATGTCAACAACATATCTGACACGTTATAAAGCATTACATATTCCGATGTTTTCTAAAAACATGCCCTCAATGATTTTTCTAACTCATTAAACTCACACTGTAAGCATGGGCCAGCTGGGCACACGGAACACCTGCCCTGTTGGCTTTCCTGGCCAGCGCCTCGGGGCCCAACACAACGTTACTACAAGATATGCAAGAGAACTCAAAAGTAATATAGATTTTAAAAACAAGACAAAAGACCGTAAAACACACAAAACAACCAAAAGAGACACAAAAAGATGCCACGAAAAGGCACAAAACAACTAAATAATAAACATGCAGAGACACACAATGACCAAAGGGCCTAAGAAAAAGCAAAAAGACACAAAAAGGACCCCAAAGAGTTAGAAAAGAAACACCCATCCTCTGATCTGATGCACTAACCTCTCCTGCTCTTCCTCTCTCCTGCTCTTCCTCTCTCCTGCTCTTCCTCTCTCCTGCTCTTCCTCTCTCCTGCTCTTCCCCTCTCCTGCTCTTCCTCTCTCCTGCTCTTCCCCTCTCCTGCTCTTCCTCTCTCCTGCTCTTCCTCTCTCCAGGCCAAGGCTTCGACCGCCACCTGTTTGCGATGAAGTACCTGGCTAACTCCCAGGGTCAGGCCCTGCACAGCCTGTACTCTGACCCCGCCTACACCGCCATCAACCACAACATCCTGTCCACCTCCACCCTCACCAGCCCCGCGGTGAACCTCGGCGGCTTCGCCCCTGTGGTGCCCGACGGCTTCGGCGTTGGATACGGTGTCCATGACGACTGGATCGGCTGCAACGTGTCCAGCTACCCGGATCGCAATGTGCACGATTTCCTGCAGTGTGTCCACAAGTCCTTAGAGGACATTTTCACTGTGCTGGAGGGAAAAGCACTCGGCTAAGAAACAATTGTCAAATATGTATATTTTATTGGTGACAGTGAAGGGGAGTGCAGAGTAAGATTACAATTATATTGTTTACACCACAAAAAAAACAAGGAGAATGATAGTGCTTAAATATACTAGGAATTAAAAGTATGGGAATATTTGTTGGGACTTTGGGTGTTAATATTACTATAGATATAATATATAAAAGTGAACAAAACTTGCGACATAACATTTACTACTACATCAACGAACATGAAAATCATTTGAAAGATGGAATTAGCTAGCTCAAAGCACTGGCTTCACGACCTCATTCTGACAGCAGCGTACTGTAGCATCGTGCTAAATGTTGGTTTGTTGTTCTAGTGTAACTTAGAGCAACAGGTGACAGCATTTAGAGTGCCGGTCATGTTATTCATGCAGTAGGGCTTTTCAGAAGTAGAACTTCCCATTGAGCACGGAGACATTTTCTGTGCCTTATCATTATGTGGATATCAGACACAATTGCAGATTGTCATTGAAATAACTTCTAAAAAATCATCCATGTTTGTTGTTGATAGCTTTACTGATGTGTTGGAAGGTTTTTGGAAATTAAACTTAATTTAATGACACCTGCTTTTTTTCAGTGTTTTTTGGTTGCAAGAACATCTTACCTTGTAGAATAGCTGTGTTTCTATAAGACATTAAAGCGGCATCATGCTTTATGGGCTTCTCCATTACATTACATTTAGCTGACGCTTTTATCCAAAGCGACTTACAATAAGTGCGTTCGACCAAGAAGATACAAACTTAAAGAAAACAGAATCATAAAAGTACATCAGGTTTCATAGAGCAAAAACATTTCAAGTGCTACTCAACTGGCTTTAGATAAGCCAGTCCTTTATTAGTATATAAGTGCTTTGTTAATAGTTCTATCGCTCGAAGTGGAGTCGAAAGAGATGAGTTTTCAGTCTGCGCCGGAAGGTGTGTAAGCTATCTGCTGTCCTGATGTCAATGGGGAGCTCATTCCACCATTTTGGAGCCAGGATAGCAAACCCACGTGTTTCTGCTGATGGGAACTTGGGTCCCCTTCGCAGCGAGGGTGCAGCGAGTCGTTTGGCTGATGCAGAGCGTAGAGCACGCGCTGGGGTGTACGGTTTAACCATGTCCTGGATGTAGGAAGGGCCAGATCCATTCGCAGCATGGTACGCAAGTACCAGTGTCTTGAGTGGATTCTAGCAGTTACCGGAAGCCAGTGGAGGGAGCGGAGGAGCGGCGTGGTGTGGGAGAATTCAGGAAGGTTGAAGACCAGGCGAGCCGCTGCATTCTGGATGAGCTGCAGAGGTCGGATGGCACATGCAGGTAGACCAGCCAGGAGGGAGTTGCAGTAGTCTAGGTGTGAGGTGACGAGAGCCTGGACCAGAACCTGCGTCGCTTTCTGGGTCAGCTGGGGACGCATCCTCCTGATGTTGTAGAGCGTGTATCTGCAGCAGCGGGTTGTAGCAGCGATGTTTGCAGTGAAGGACAGGTTGTTATCTAGGATCACACCAGAGTCCTTGCAGTCTGGGTCCCTTCCCTGTATTGTGTTCTAGAGCTTTCCGTGCATGTTATGGTGTGCAAAAGTTTCTCTCCCACACTGAAATTGAGCCCCTTTAAATGTTCAGACAAAGCCTTTATACCAGCTGGGGACGCATGCAATGAAATATAACAGAGCTCAGACAAAACATTCTTTTTCCACCTTTATTTAAAATAAAAAACAGTTCCACCAAAAGCAAATGTACAAATGCGGTAGTACAACAACAGAAACATTAGCTAAAGAAATTAAAAACGTGCAAAATCCACATTTAGATAGGCTTGATCTTGAAGTGTAGGCCGATGAGACTGAAGACGAGACATTTCAGATCCTGCACCAGGTAGTAGAACACACGGAGGCCTTCGGGGTCCCTGAACACAGCGCCAAGAGAAAAGGTTAAACCCTGTGTCACTGAACAGTCAACGCCTCCATCTTCACAACTCCTGCATTCAGTACTCACTTTGACTGGTTTGACGTCAATCAAGGAGCAATTTTGGAGAAGTTGTGAATGAGATGTGTTCGTCACCAATGACGATCTCCAGTTCCTGAGAAAATAAGGACAAGTTAGTGCTTTGGGCTTTAAATATGTTTTTGGTCAAATTCACTACGGTGTCAGTGATTATATTAAAATCTGTGACTGTGTGTATCCATGTGCACGATCAAATATTGGAGTGCTCAAAGCATGGTAGTAAAATGGTATACCCTTAATTAATAGCCAGTTATAACCACTCTTAAAAACACACTTTGGAATTATGTTAATTGTCAATTAACTTTGCTATCAAAGGTTCTTGGTCTTAAAACCTGTAGCATAGAAAGGCATGTTTTTTTGTTCTTATGTGTAGCCTTATTTCCTAAATGTCGTATAACTTTTTTCCAAGTGCTATAAAAATACCCCTTTCTAAGAATGCTGTACAAAACCCAAAGGGTTAGAAGGCTTCAGGAAGGCCCTGTAAAACACCATTATTTCTCTGAATCTGTAACACTGGACAATCAAACATGAACTCGAGTAGGGGCTTTACTAGTTTTTCCAATTGTCTGTTGTGATAAGCTTTTATTTTTGGTTATGTGTGTATATGGGTTTTTACAAATGTGCTTTTAATCTTGTATGCTTTCTTTTAACGCCACGTGCCAGGGACTGCAGACGAATATGTGCCTTTTTGGCTAAATCTGACACATTTACATGATGGACGCAAGTGCTCATGTTAATTAATGTACATAGTAACTTCTTAAATAAATAGAAATACATTACAAAAAAACATGTAAATTAATTATGATGGCCACTGATGGGGAATTGAGCCACAAACCTGTCTGCCGACTCTGTCAGGGGGCGGCCACAGAGCATCATCTTCCTTAGTGATCTCACTGTCATCGATGATCCTCTTCAGCTCCTCCATCACACTCTTGTGTACGTAAGCCTGGGGGTGCAGAGGAGGAAACGTTAGTTCATGTGTGGAGCTGTGGCCAATCATTCGTAAGACACAAATGATGAGAAAATATATATGGAAACATCCTGCAAAAACCGATCTTGGATATCAACATGTATTTGGTAATGTACAGTGTTTGGCAAGAAATAATGACTATCTGCTCAGTTGATCATTATTAAAAAGCACTGAAAGAGACATGTTATTGCCCACATATGACAAATGTATGGGAGTGTTTCAACTTCCTGCAGCTGAACCAAGGGGGGAGGGATCATACTTTGGGGGAGGGATCATAATTTGGGGGAAAGCCTAGAGAGGTCGTGTATGTACACCTGCAGTCATTAACCCGTTATACCAGGACCAACCATTTACGTTTATTGACATAACTTACCTCTTTTCTGATCATGACGTCATTCTTGTAGTTGCTGTTGTTTGCGTATCTCAGTTTACCTACAACACAATGTTGAATGTTACGTTACAGTAGAAATGTAAAACAAAGCATCCCCCAACAAAACTCATGAGTTTATTTCCATTCCCTGCAGGCCACATGGCGCTTAAACGCTCTGCGGATATTACTTAAAATATTACGGTCTTTATAATAATTATGTTTGCAATAATGAATTGGTCTAGACATGAACTACTATCATTTATAAATCCGTGTGAACCAAAGGACTCATTTGCCGCTCGCAACTGGTTTAGAGTGGACTGCGGCCTAGCATACGTTAGCCATTACCAAGTGGCTAGCTACGTTAGCTCAGAGGCAGGAAGACTAATACATTTGCATTGCCGCCAAAATAAACTTACCGTCGGGTCTGAATTCAAACTCCAGGAACTCGTGTCCAAACTTTCCCTTGTGCCCAACATAATATCTCAAATAAAAGTCACTTGTTGACATCTTTACTCTCCAGAAAGCACTCTTTCTGGTGAAGCATACGAAACAAAACTCAGCTAGCAAACGCAACCTGGAGCCTCGCTACCCATGTACGCATGCGTAGATAGTCACCTGTTTATGAAACTATAGTGCCCCGAACTCTGCCTTACAGGAGGTTCTATACACAGTTCAAAACCTCCAAACCCGACTTTTCCCCCTGTAAAATGGCAATAAGTCCAATTCCATTTGCTTGTATAAAGCCAGTTAACTTTTGGACTCAAATTGTCCAATTAAGGTGAAATAAATGTAGGCTACATAGTATTGAAATAATATTTTCATCCTTGAATCTGCATTCCGATTGATAATTATTTTTAAAAGATACTATCTCTAAACTTCACATCCATCTATTATAGCCTGCACAGTCAGATAGTGTTAGCGTAAAAAAACGATACAACTCAACATACTGTATGAATAGTTTTCTTTAGTTTTTAGTAATAAGTATTCAATATATAGTTTATTCTTTAATTCAGCAGTTAATTGTTATTGCTGAAGTTTGGTTGTGCTCATTTCACTTCCGTGTTAAGCTTACATTAGCTGATAAAAAAATTGTTCTGCACATAATTTGTTCTTTATACTTTCACGAATATACCGGCTATTAAGACATTAAAACATTATTCTATTTTAGCGAGTGTCTTATACACCCGGCTATTGATATGGTTCTGTTTGTATACTATCCCCTTTATAATGAATACATTGTAGGCTATGTTGTTTGTTATATGAAAAGGGGAAAAAGGTTTTGCCTTGGAAACTTTACCAAGGGGAACCAAATCCCTTTGGTTTAGGCTCGTCGCATATTACTAACGTCATCACTCCGCTCACCCTGAAACTCTCCCTAGTACAGTGCACGTGTGCTTGTTGTAAACTACCTCCATGGCGGGCTCCTTTTCTCAGGAGCTTGAGGACTTGTTGAACCCTCTGCCTAAATTTGCAGACCCGGAGGATGACGGGGACGAGGCGACCAACGCGAAAGTGACGGAAAGATGCAGCGAGGATGAAGACGAAGATGGAGGCGGCCTCAGTGCCCTGCGGAAGAGCAACACAACCCTGCTGTCAGACACCGACAGACGGTATGTGGGGAAGACAGTGTCCCGTAAACAGCTTCTGATAGAAACTGGGGGATCTGGTGAGGAAGAGGAGTATGAGGGCAGTATAGAAGGGCTAGAAGAAGATGATCCTTTGGGGGGGGGATGATGATGATGATGATGAAGAAGAGGAGGAGGAGGAAGATGACGATGAAGAAGATGACGATGAAGAGGAGGAGGTGGGCAGTGATGCTAAACTGGCGTCTAAGAAAAAGGGGATGACCCTTCCTCAAGGAGTGGACTTCAACAAGCTGACAGAGGGCATGGATGACCTGGGAGTGAGTGAAGATGAAGATGATGACGAAGAGTCAGAAGGCAGCGATGAAGACGACGACTCTGAGATGGATGATGAAGAAGGTGAGGACGATGGAACGGTCCGCACGTTTTCCCAAGACAAAGTGGACGAGGAGGTGGAGAAAGGCAAGGCTGTGAAGGAGCAGCTGGCCCTGTGGGACCAACTGCTGGAGGGCAGGATCAAAATGCAGAAAGCTGTGATCACCGCCAACCAGCTCCCGCAGCCGCAGACGTTCCCAGAGTTCAAGAAGAGGGGCGGGGCGGAGCTGGCGGGGGAGCTGAAGAACTCCCACAAGGCTCTGAAAGCCCTCCAGAGATCCCTGCTGGAGCTCCACGACGAGCTGCTGTGGCAGAGCGCCGACACCCGGAGCGTCACTGTGGGGCCAGCCGACGAAGACGAGGAGATACCCAGCGATGAGGAGGAAGAGGTACGAGGTGTAGCGCCCAAACGGAAGCTGGAGATGGCGGAGTACCCGGACTTCATGGCTAAACGCTTTGCCGCGTTCCAGCCTTACCGCAACGCCACGCTACAGAAGTGGCACGACAAGACCCGGCTGACTCTCGGGAAAAGCAGCAAGGGCTTCGGGGCGTTCGACAGGAACATCCTGACCCAGGTGGAGCAGGTGCTGATGGACAACGAGAGGCTGGTGCGGCGGACGCAGACCCGGCGCTCAGAGTACAACGTGCTGGGGAAGAAAGAGGTGTCTAATGTCATCTCTGAGCCCGTCTGCATCGAGGGAGAGGAGGTGGAGCAGGAGCTGAAGGCCAACACGCATCTCAAGGATCTGGACGAGGATATATTCGACGATGATGATTTCTACCACCAGCTGCTGAGAGAGCTGATCGAGCGCAGGACAAGCGCATCGGACCCCAACGACCAGGTGGCCATGGGCCGGCAGTGGCTGGCCATCCAGAAGCTGCGCAGCAAGATCAAGAAGAAGGTGGACACCAAAGCCAGCAAGGGCCGCAAAGTCCGGTTCCACATCCACAGCAAGCTGATGAACTTCATGGCTCCTGTAGACCACAGCTCCGTGAGCGACGAGGCCCGCAGCGAGCTGTACCGGGGTCTGTTTGGGCAGAACTCAGCGGTCAGGGAATAGTGCAGGAAGTGATCATGGGAACGGTAACGAGGTGCCTTTTCCACAGCCTGGCCTGATGCTGAGCAGCTGTGTGTGTTGGGACAGAGACTGGGCAGGCTGTTGTCAGGAGAAGCCTGAGACATGTGTCATGTTGTATAACTTTTATACTGAGTAATGTTTTCAGTATGTGTTTTTGCCGAATGATACATTTCTGATTAAAATGTCATACACGAGTGTTTTCACTAAATCAAAATGCCTCGTCAAAAATGTCCATCACACATCTAAGAGTCCAAGTCCAAGAAAATGAGCTCTCAGTAAAAACCCAAAGATATAAAACAGAGAAAAGAAGAAAGTCTCCATATTCAAGATTCCAAAAAGTGTATATAGTTGTTGAATACTTTTCCATGAACTGATACGGGGGGGGCTGGAGCTCAGGTTAGGGCACTGATCTGCATTTAGGGGTTCAGCACTTCGATGCCACCCTCTGCAGACGAAGAGTCCTCGGGCCACATAATGAACCCCACACTTCTCAGGTATACATGTTGAGTGTCAGTGAGTTGCTTTGGAAAGGGCGTAAGCCGAGTACTATGTCATGTGAAACTAATCATAACTGCTCGAGACTACCAAATTGATCTTCCGTCATCAAGTCTCACTACTCAGGTGAAGTATGCTCTAAAGATAGTTTGGAATAGGGAACTACCCTAATGTATACTCTGTGGCCCATATCCATACAAACTATCCTTCATACTTATTAATAGTACCGTTTTACTAGTTAGTATACACAAGATCTAAACAATGGAATAAAACCATACTAGTGCAATACAACTGCCGTCTTCAAATGTTGCTAACTGCTAATAAACTTCACAGAAACTACTCAATTATTTTCCAAGTAAATGTTTTTTTTGGATTTGTGAGGATTTTCACTCCTGTGCATTGTGAGAGAATAGAGTCCATGAACTCGCACTCAAGTCTGTTTTTTTTTTACTACACATAAGTATGATTATACATACTTCACACTTTCCAGTGCGACCCCCCTACACACTGAAGACCTGCTGAGTGACACTGCAGACATGTGACATTACATCCCGGGCCAGTGGGACCCCTGCTCTATTGTTGACACCTAAAAAGATATGTAACTAACTAAACTGTGTTTCCTGCCATTGTATTTTAGTCTCACAATGAGGATCTTACATCTTCTTATCACAATACTGCCAGAAATGTAACTCAAGTGAAGAAGAAGCTTTTTCCATTATCTATGCTCACAAAAACATACATTTTACGCGACACAGAAGTGGTCTTAAATAATTTTCAAATTCAACAAAGTCATACAATAACACAAACTAAATAATCAAGGCAGCCATAGAGCAACAACTGAACATGTGTTTTGAGGTGTGTAAACGATGTGAAGCTGCTGCTCTCCTCCAGCAGCACATGTCACAGCGTCCTGCTGTTTCTCCAGCCTGGGGGGGTTCCGGGCATCATCACTAATCACACTGACAAGTACCTCGTATCAAAAGGACCTCTTCCAAAGCAAGTTAAATGTCCCAACGTGTTCTTGCCATCTACCAAGTGTAGATACAGGAATTAAACATATCGTCTTAAAAAACAACTTAACATTTTAAATGAAAATTCAGGACCTTGGAAATGATGCGTGCGTCAACTCAAGCAAACAAAGAGTACCTGAGAACTTTATCATGACAAAATGTATACAAGAAGAAAACTCCATTAAACTTTTACAGAACACATTGTGTACTAGTACTTCATGTCATGTTACAACTCAATGCATTTAGTAACACCGTCTTCAGGGTGTCTTTAAATTAAACTTGCACACGTATGCATCTGAAGCATCAAGTTAATAGTAATCAATGGAAATAATACTTTGTGGTTATTTCTTAATGTAAGCAATTCTTAATGTTACCAACATCACATTACATGGATTGCAGTAATGGCAGTTTCGCATAGAGAAGAAAAAAAAGACAATTGTTCTCCACAGATGGCACAGAAAAGGATCTTTGGTGATGTCATACATCAGGTGATTCGAGGTGGAATCGGTTGGTTCGTTACACTAATTCAGTTTGTGAATGAAACGGAGGAGGTGCAACTAGGGACATAAAGACAGAAAACTCAGTACATTTAAATTGTAAGTGAAAATATCCTTCATACATCAACATAAAGGTATGTTGCACCTGTTAGTAGTGAGACATGTAAGGCCCTGCCTGCTTTAAAGCATGTTGCTAATGTTGCTATTGTATTTCACTGTACGTCTTAAGGCTGTCAAGTGTTCGGACATCTTGTGTTAGACACCATTCTTCAGTGAGTTTCAGTGCCGTGGCAAAGGTGAGCAGCCGAGAGTAATTAAATCATAAGGTAGCCCCACAGAGTTTTGTTTTCTCCATCTCAGAGTGCACGAGTTAAAGAGAGAAAAGGAACTAAACACAACAACCCTTAAAGCAGCTCCACAGAGGACTGGTGTCCCTTGTTCATTTCATCAGAATCATCTCAAAACAGAAACAATCCAAGCACATTGGGTTGGTACCGATGGACGCTCCTGACCCTGCTGCTCGGGAGCCTCCTGGGGCCGCTGCCCGGGGGCCGCTCAGTGGGGCCGGCTGCTGGACTCCATGCTCGGCTGCTTCTTCGTCGCTCCACACCCGTTAAACCAGCCGTTCAGCCGCTTGGTCAGACCCCCGGTCAGAATATCCTGGATGTGCTGAACGATGAGGTTTATGGCAACTGTAGGAAGAGACACAGATATTGTGTGATCAGGCAAAGTGTGCGTCTGATGTTTTACCAATACATCTAAATCACAAAGTTACACAGTGATACTTCATTATGAAAAAGAAGGTATTCATTAAAAACGTACTGCTGTTCCTTCAAAGGCCTAATTTCATGCTTTTTATAACATACTAAGGTAACCAGATGTACATTTATTCATCCATCAAATCAGTTCAAAATGTGACTGGTTCCTAACCGTCTTGTCTTATCCCCTGCTTATCATTGTCCTTTTATAAAAATAAAAATAAATATATATATTGGGGGAAACAGACAAGAAAAACATTTCCAACCAATAGATCCAGACACAGTAGTGGGAAAAAATATATGTTATTTGTAATTGGATCTGAGGCCTAGGGGCCGTCACAACTGGAATCTAAAGAATATTAAACATAAATTGATGTTACCATATTTTCATACAAAATAATGCAATAATATAAACTGTAAACATTTTAATAAAAACCATGTCCTTCCCAAACCTGAATTAGTTTTAAATAATAACTCTTAATCATTATGCTAACATGATCACAACGACGAGGCGTTAAGAGTCATACGTCATAATGACGTTAGCATGTAGCTCTGTGTATTACTTCTGTGCCTGCATACTGCTCGCTTTGTTGTGGACTTACTCAGTTATTTTTTTTGTTCAATTAACTCAGGGGTGTCGAACTCAATTTCATCTCGGGCCACATCAGCATCATGGTCGCACTCAAAGGGCCGCATTTATATACATACAAAAAATACATATATAAATATTTAATATATTTAAAAGAATGTATTATATTACATTATTGCCGTCTGCATTGGACTATTATCGGATAGGGTAATAACTTAAGTCTCTTCAGTGAGAATGTCACAAAATGATTTAAAAAGAAAAGCCAAATTCTGGAAAAAAAGTCAAAATAAAATAAGTGACATTTTGAAAAAAAAGTCAGATTCTGAGAAGAAAAGTCAAACTTGAGATGCATTGTGGGACATGTAGTTTATGGGCAACGTGCTTCTGTAAAGTAGCATGTAACCGTATAGTAAACATATTATATTCTTTGCAGGCTCTTGTGGGGCCACATTAAATGAAGTCACGGGCCGGATTTGGCCCCCGGGCCTTGAATTTGACACCCCTGAATTAACTGAATGCTTAGCTCTGTGACTTGATGTTATGGTATAATACATGAGGCACAATTCAGGGCTACGTATCCTGCTTCTACATATTTAGACTTACTTGTATCTCGTTTTCTTTTGCACTTTGTTTTGGACAGTTAAAGTTATTTTCTCAAGTCAACAGACGGCAGCAGATGCTTTGACTTCCTTAGTTCCGAAAGCACAATTCCCAACAACAATAACAGCTGTGTCCTTTATGATAACCCTGTTGAGACTAGGATCTCCAACATGTGGTTTCCATTTGTTTGCTATCATCTCTCTCAACTCCAAAGCACACATACTCACCGAGGTTGTCCACTCCTCTCGGTATGATCACATCAGCGTATTTCTTGGTCTAATCAGAGTCAATGAAAAGGACACAGGCTTGACCGCGAGTCTACGCTCAGGGTCAAAGTGTTTGGTACATGTTGAATCACACTTACTGGCAGACAGAACTCCTCAAATGCAGGCTTGACAAAAGTAATGTACTGCGCCAGAACACTCTCCAAGTCCCGTCCACGTTCACTGATGTCACGCAGAACTGGCAGGGGAAAAAAGTTTGGGAAGAGTTAGCTTTAAAAGAAAAAGTGAATAACGGTAGTCTGTACGTACTTACTGTACAGGACTCTTGTAATTGTTTAGTAAATGTAAGGCTACCACAGGTTTATTTCAATCAGAGACTCCTGGGATATAATGGTAGGCCTACATTAGCCCAGGTAAAAAAACAAATGTGTTGTTTTTAAATATGTGTTATATCTCTCGTCTTAGCTAAACTACGCAAACCACTGCATTCAGATACTTTACAGATATGACGGATGTTAACATCTCATTCCAGCAGGAAAGTGAATAAATTATTTCCTAAAACTCCTATATCTTTACCTTAGTGTCTTGCATTCTTCTATTTTACTGTAAATTAGTAAAAGACTATTTTTTAAATAATTATATTTGTAACCTCTTAAGCCCCACGGACCTGCCGAAGGGGCCGAAATCACAACATCTGCAAGCAAAAGTGTCTGAGGGCTTCTTAAGATTTAATAAACTATGAATGTTTCATATCTATGTAACGGGAAGGAACTCGGCTAACTGATTTTTTTTTTTTTTTTTTAAACCTCAAAACTAACGCTGAGCCTCTGAATTAGCCACGGGCAAATTAAGGCCATTAAGGCCGTTAGCACAGAACTCTAGCTATACCGATCAATATACTTATTGGATCTTAGATAACATCCTGAGATTCCACAGATTATAGAAATATAAGGACCATCACTGAGTGATCAGAACTCATGACTTTCAGCAGCAAAACACGGAGATATGCTCACCTTAGCTGTTATTCTGATCAAAAGTTGTGTTCAATGGCATTAAAACGAGAAACAACGCGGCTGAAGGTTAATCCATAGGTTATAGCAATGTGTCTGTCACTTTGAAAAAATTATTGATAATCCGTAATTCGATTTTTATGCAAAAATCGGAGAAGAAAAATTAGCTGCTAATGGTAGCAACCAGAGGTTAGCGCAGCTTCCGGTTTTTCTACGCGTCACTATCATTCCTTATTTGGTAACCTGTGTGTATGTGGAACTTTCCCTCAATTCCATTGGCTCTGACGGTTAGAAAGAGATGTCAATCATCAAAATCGAATAAGGGGGGCCAGAGATATGGAAAATCCACCCAAATGACCCCAGAAGTGGGTTTCTTTTGCCAAACCTCTCTAAAAAGATTGAATGTCACTTGTTTTGCATCAATCTTGATACAGGGTACTTATTATATGTTGTACTTTGGATTCCTAAAGCTTTTAGTCTACCATCACATCATCCAAGGGTAGTTTTCACTATAAGTAAAAAAGAATTTTTGGACGGACACTATAATTTACAGTTTTTTTACAATGTTCAATCTGAATTTTCTTGAAAATAAAAAACATCTATATTGATTCTGACTTTTCTACATCCAACTCACAGGTTTATCATTACTTTGAGAAAAAAGATTATTATTTTCCCCTTTTAGAAGGGAAGATATGGTCATTTGTTCTGGAAATGTCATTTTCGAGCCTGAGACCTGAACAACAGGCTTGAGGCCTAATATATGTTTTAAGCTGTTTAGCTCTCATCTCATTTTCATTTGTTGAATCATATTTTCTCATCTTTTTTAATACATTCTTTTTAAATTCCCTTTTACCTTATATTTACTGTCACTTTTTTTGTTTTATCTCTACAGTATTTCTTCTTGTATAAAAAGGTTCGTAGTAAATGCTAAAAAAAATAAAAAAGTTGTAAGAAAAATAAAATAGTGTCTTGTTTGTTGCGTTTAGAAACAGATGGGATTCGCCCCTCGTCATGCTCGTGTGTCTCACCTCTTCGAGACAGACGTGTGTCTGCGTCGGTGTCCACAAACAGCTTCATCTGGAAAAGGTCACGGATCTCCTGGGAATAGAACATGAGGATGCCCTCAAACAGCACCACGTCCGCAGGGTACACCGTCACCGTCTCCTCCTTCCTGCCGCACCAGAAGACATTCCAAATAAAACACTCAGTATGCAACATCTGCTAAACCAAAGATTGTATAGAACTGAGCAATGGCGTTAGAGAAAACAGTTTCCATTCATCTCACTCTGCTTTGAAAATGAATGTAGATAAAAGATTAGTGTAAATAATCCAACACAGTAGACATCCTGTTTCTGTTTAAGATAATGTTACTGCTGTTTTATGATCTTATATAGTATACTGCTTTTACTTTGTCCTTTATGTGGATCAGAATCATTCACCTGGAGTGGGAAACAAAGTTGTACACAGGGATGTGAACCGTTTGTCCCTTCTTGAGGTCCCACAACGTCGAAATAATGAGGTCGTTGTCAAATGCATCTATACAGAGGAGTACACAACAGTGACAACACATTTAGAGAAAGATATTCTCTGGAATAAAGTCATACACATGGAAAGTAGAGGTAGATTTACTGGAACAATTTAACAGGCTACACATTTAGCCAGTTATATTTTAACAAAATATTTGATTAATCTCTGAGATCAAGGTGGTTAAAAAAAAAAAGGAAAATATTTGGGTACCACTTTACAATAATACTACCCTTATAAAAGGGTTTACAAATAGTTTGTAATTCATTTATCAATTAGGTTGTGAACACTTTATAAATCATTAATAAGCCTTTATAAGACATGAGATAAACAGGGCAACTGTGACCGGTTGCTTGCCGAATAGTGAGCCCACATGTATCTGTACTGCTAAGCCTTATTAGAAATGGTAGTAACTCATTAATAAATGGGAATGTTTTTTACACTTTACAATAAGGCTCCCTTTGGGCAGTTATACATGTTAGTAACTCATAAATAAATGGTCATAAAGAGATGCCAAGAAACATCAAGATGGATGGGGGGGGGGAATCAACTCAGTGAACAACAGATACCAAGGATGCTGACTAATGAAGAACACGAAGTAAGCTAGGTAGCCAATATAAGGCTTAGTCATCTTGCCAAATAGTGAGCCTGTGTTGATGTATGAAAACTGCTAGAACTGGTTTATAAACGGTTCTTAATGATTAATAAAGTGTTTACAACCTAATTAATAACCTCATTATAAACCCTTTATAAGGGCAGTCTTATTGTAAAGTGGTTCCAATATTTGTAATATTCAGTGAATTTATATATTGTTTTCAACAACAACATTCCACATGTCTACTTTAGGGAGGAGGAACAACAGTATGGAAACGTTATTCACATGCACATGACTTTAATATCTCAGGAGAATCTTTTCAATCTTTGTTTTCCGTAACCATTAGATGTTCTCATGTTAATAATATACCACTTTAATCTCTGGAATTCTGTATTACTCTTGTTTTTTTAACCTAGTGACCCTTACATGACATCAAATGTCACCGTGCATACCTCACACAGAGACCCGTAATCTCCTCGAGAGGAACGGCTGTGTTTCTCTGGTAAACAGCTGCAGGCTTCTATCCATCGATCTGCTTTCAGGCGCCACATGAATACAACAAGGCATGCGATGAGGTGAATAGTACCTGGGTGGTCAAAGTTGAACTGGCCCTTGAGGGCCTTGGCCTTCTGCTCCTGGGTGAGGATCCTGTAGAAGCTGTCCTGGCTGAGGATGGCCACTTGTCGCTGGTGGTGGTCGATCTCATTCTGCCCCAGGAGCTCCATGATCTTACTGCACACTGAGGACTGGTCACACGTGAAGAAAAACACACGAGTAAATACTGCCACCCAATCTTAGTCGTTACATCCTTCGGAACATGAGTGCTTTGATGTACAATTTAGACCTACTTTCATTTACTTTGCATTTAGTTGACACATGTCTTCAGAAAGAATAGTTACTAGAAACGTTTATCCATGTAAAGGCTGGAACTTGGGGTCTTGGTGTGAACCTGGCAGACAGATGTACTCGCAGACAGTGTGATGACAAAATAAAGATTAGTTTCCTTCAGATAACGTGTGTGGGAGAGCAGGTGCTTCTGAGAGCAGTTTGTTTGGTGGGAAAAGGAGGCAGAGAACCAGGAAGTCACACCCACAAACTACTGCCTGCTGAAAACACTGGTGTTGATCGAACCACACCAACAATCAACCTCCTGTCACTTTCATGATACGCGTCAAGGAGCACAAGCTACCTAAATGTCAGTCATGGAAGAAATATTCAGATCCATGAGTAGGCCTACTGACACTAACCACTCTGAAATACTCCTCTCCAAGTCCTGAACTCAGAACCTGATTTATAAATACAAGAATTGTCAGCCAATGCATCTCAGGTAAAAGTATTGATCGAGCAGTAAATGTTCCATGGCAGTGTTTTATTTGTACATATGATGTTTGGGATTGATATGCTGCTGCATTCATGTGTATACTGCATTAAACTGCTGATGTGGTTGGTCTCATGTTTGTCACGTCTGTCTCCATATTCTAGAAGATCATCATGTTTGTAACTTTGTCGCTGTCATATGAGAACCACTATATACACTCAACTTTAAATAAGTTACTTAGCCCTGTTTTCAGATTTGTGTCAATGTTTTTTTCCACATAACCTTGAATATTTAAATCCATTTCAAAAACAATTACTTTGCACACTTTATGTGAATAGTATCTTTTGTTTACTTGTAGGTTGGCCTCATACTGTACACCGACGCCAATATACAGCTTTCAATATTAAAATGTCCTTTTTGTTTATATGAATATATTTACTCTTTATTTTGTTCTATTTCATCTAATTTGTATTTCATGTGCATGTTGCTGTGATGAAAACATTTCCAAAATTGCAATCAATAAATGTATATGTAACCTAATCTAAACCTAGAAATTCAACATGCACATCTGGAGACACACGATTTCCCTGGACATGAAGGAGAAGAAAACTGTTATCTGAGAAGTAGCTAAAGTGGACTAAAAAGTACAATATTCTAGAAGCAGCCGAAAAGGTAAAACACCTCCAAAAAGACATACAGTAAATGTACTTGGTTACATTCGACCCCTGTAAATAATACATACATCTCATCATCACATTGGTTACACATTGAGAGAAAATAAAGAAATGTTTTCCCCTTGATGTGCGTGTCATGATTTCTGCAAAATGTAAAACAATTGCATCATTTCTGATCTTCAGTGAGGATAACACCTACTGAAAGCTCTCTGAAAACCCTTGAATTACTGCACAACATTAAATACAGATCAGGAGTGATATCTCAGATATCTGCAGACATGTCCTGACATGTGGACAGATGAAGTCAGTGAGCCAGCCGGTGAAATTAGGTGAGGGGAGAATCAGACAGAGCTGACACTGAGGTAGGACAAAGAAGACAATAACAGGTCATGGAATCATCATGATCAGAACTAAAAAGGATATCTATACAATTAGTACGTTTATTGAGGTCTTTTAAGGTCTGTATCTTTTGTATGATTATTATCTAAGTGGTAAGTGTGATATTCTCCAAGTGTCACGTGCTATCAGCCGGCAGACCCGGTGCAGCTGATGCTAATTAAGTGAAATGTCTCTTTTAACTCTCATACAGCCACCCTTTAGGCTATTCCCCTTAATTTAAAAAAAGGAAAATATCTGGAAGACTTTAAGTCTGATTTACATATGACACTTAATTTACCATCTAAAAAAAAACATATTTTGACAATGCATGTTATCCTGCTCTGATTTCTTTGCTCATCGAGGAGGCTAACAATCAGTCTAATTTATCCCACAGAGACGTGAAACAAATGTGTTTTTATCCCGAAGAAAATTAGGCACGTCATCTTCAAAATTCCAAATGAAAATAAGGTGTCATCTAGCACGACAGCCACCTGATAAACACACACACATGTCAACGCTTCTGTTGTTAATTATGGAAGGGAGCCCACCTTGCCGCTGGCGGTCCCTCCAGCCACCCCGATGAGGAAGGGCTGCCGGTGCACGCGCTCATGCTCGGCTCGGTCAGGCTTTGTCTCGCGGTCGCCTGCCATGCTTCATCTGCAGCAGCGCGAGGTTGCAGCGCTCTCACACTACTCGTGCGCTCCTCCCCTCTGATGATGATGCTGAAGGTGAGGAGGAGGCTAACATCATCACACACACGTTGATGGAAAATGTGTGTTTTGCTAACAAAACTGAGACTGCCATGCCATCTGCTTCTTTTTTTTAAGTGAAAGCATATGGAGCCCATTAAATTAGCCTATCATAAGCACATCCTGATAAAAACTTACAAGATTGTTTTATTTATACAAAATGTAAAACCTTAACATCACATTTGTCAAAACACTATGTCACTGACCTTTGGGTGGTCTTCACACAGGGTACTTCCTGTTTGAAGGTTTTTCCACCCTCATCTGTGATTGGACATTTGAGAAGTCATGTGATTTTGATCGCATGACATCACAGCTTGTGTTAACCCGTAGTTTAATTGACTCTCATTTGTTTGCGGAAGACCTACACCCATTTGAGTTTAGGTGTCCCACATTAGGGCAACTCACCCTAGCACAGTGGTTCTCAAACTTTTTCTGTCAGGCCCCCCCTTTGGAGACAAAAAAAAGTTTAAAAGCATCAATCTGGTGCACTTTGAGAGCAAATTGAAGAGATCTATGGATACCTCTCTCAACACCCATATGAAACATAACTGTAAACAGATTTACTATTTCTTTATGGATATTTTACAAATCACTCCCCTTTTAAACTTTATTCCTTTTTTAATGTCATATCGTATTTCATACCTGTTTTTCATTTATTCTCTTATTTTTTTACAACTATAATGATCATATTTTTGATTCTCTGAATCGGGTGCCCTTTGCTTACTTCAAAGATTTGATATGAAAGGAAACTACAAAAATATATGTTAAAGCACTGAATTAAAGGAACAGGGTGTTTTGCATTACAATGTAAAACTAAATATATATTTTGTTTTAGTTTTATAATAATTAGTTGTCTTTGTAGTAGACAACACACATTTGTGCATGTCCTCACTGAGCATCATCACATATTAATTGAATATTAAACAAATAGCAATTGCCAATAATACCAACATTTTGATGCTAATATAATCATATGCTTGTGTACTTTAACTGAGAACAAAAATAATCTGAAAAAATACATGAATTATCTATGAAATTGCACTATTGACACACGTCCCCGAGTTTGGTTCAACCCCGTCACGCTATACATTTTACCCCCCTATTAAAATAATGGATCAGTCCATGTGACATCTGCATTGAGGGAGTGACATCACAGAAGTCTATTGAGGAAAAGGCGGCAAAGAAAGGCAAGTGTCAGTATCTTCTCTTACCTATATTTCATTTTTTTAATGTCAGATTGAGATTGTCAAGCTCAACATTTCAACTCTGTTGTATGAATTAATTATAGTAAACAGTACTTTAGGAAAAATTAAACAATAGTTGTGCAAAATACTACCATTTTATGATGTCCTTAAATTCCATGTGGTGCTATGTCTTAGCTAAACAAGGTCTCATGGCTACTTTTTGTCAAGAACTTCAACCCCGTCACATTTCTTATTATAACAGGGTTGAACTGTTGTGACGGGGTTGAATGTTTGACATTTCTTATATGACTAAATGGTAATGTCTGTATCATTCTTAATGTTTTTTTAATGTTTAATATTTTCAGACATCACAATGGGAAAAACAGCAGCAGAGAGGCAAAGAGAGTACAGGGCAAGAAGGAATGCAGACCCAGATAGGAGGGAGAATTATCTCAGGAGTGAGCGCAAGAGGTGGAAAAGGAATACTGATGAGGGGGAAAAGAAAACTATCTGTGATCTGAGTGACAGAGCTAAACGACAGAAGCGTAAGATGTGGAGGAAAGCTAAAAGAAGACAGAAAGAAAGGGAAGCTTTCAGCAAACTCAACACTCCTCCACAAAGTCCTAATATTCAGCATGCAGTGCAGCGCAGACCTGAGTCCTCAAGGTCAGGGAAATATGTTGTTAGGTGTGTGTGTGTGTGTGTGTGTGTGTGTGTGTGTGTGTGTGTGTGTGTGTGTGTGTGTGTGTGTGTGTGTGTGTGTGTGTGTGTGTGTGTGTGTGTGTGTGTGTGTGTGTGTGTGTGTGTGTGGTGTGTGTGTGTGTGTGTGGTGTGTGTGTGTGTGTGTGTGTGTGTGTGTCAATGGAAGTGTTTATCATTTTGTTTTTTATCCATGTTAGATGTTATATGGGCTGGAGTTTTGCTAATTATGTATTGCCTGGTTTTGTTTTAGGCAACGTTTGGAGGGCAAAAGCAATCCCGTAGATCAAGAAACAAACTGCGTGAAGAAATAGAACAACTCGAACATTCACTGAGAAAGGAGAAACAACTTAAAGAAAAGTACAAAAAGAGGTTCCAGCGATCAGCAACACATAATGAATCTCCAAGATCCAAAGTCCGTGAACTGGTCAAGAATTGTACTGTGAACAGCAGGGTCAGAAGAACGTTACTTCTCCATGAAGCCCTTATTGCTGACATCAAAAGAAAATACCAAAAGAGCAGAAATGAAAGAGATAAGCAAATCATATCTGAGGTTACTGTGGGAAAGATTGTCAAAAAGTATAGGCTGCAGAGATGGTCAGAACAGGCACTGGGGATTTCAAAAAAACGCAGAAACCTTTTGAACACTAATAGCCTAAGCACATGTGCCAGAAAGCCTGTGAGCAGGTATGCAGATGCATCTATGGAGAACAATGTAAAGACCTTCTTGACAAGAGATGATGTCAGCAGGATAACTACAGGAAGAAAACAAACCATTACAAGAAACAAGGTAAAGATGCATCAAAGGTTCCTTGTAGACACGATAAGAAACCTCCACAGAAGGTTTCTGGCAGAGAACAATGGGAGGATCTCACACCCTGCATTTTGCCGCCAACGTCCCTTGTGGGTTGTGCACCCGTCCCTGTCCGACCGTGACACGTGCAAACTGCACGAGAATCTTAGCTTTCTGGCAGAAAAGCTGAGTCAGTTGAAGTTGATTGAGACCTCAAATCTTGAGGCACTCAGTAAAATGGTGTGCTGTGATACTATTAGAAAGGACTGTATGTATGGGGAGTGTGGACACTGCAGAGACAAAACAGTTCCACTCTCAAGTACATCTGACAGTGCAGAAAGGGTGTCCTGTACTCAGTGGGGGACAGAAGATAAGGCAACAATGAATGACCAGGAGGGGCCGACAGTGAAGATAACTGTTAGACAGATTGTTGAGGGCACCCAGGAGCAACTTGCTGAGCAGTTCCAAACACTCCTGAGCAAGTTCAAGAAGCATTCTTTTAATATTAGGCAGCAGCAGAGCCGTATAATAGAAGAGTTACGACAACGGAAGTCCAAAAACGGTTATCGTCACGTGGTTCATGTAGACGAGGATCGTTCCCCGGAAGTTCATGGCGGGCAATGTGAATGCATTGATAACAGGAGATAGAACTACGATTTTTGGTAATTATTAGTGAATAAAGGTTTTGATTTGCAATATGTATACAACAAATCGATATGTGTATGTATTTACATCAATATGTTTTAAAAAATAAAATATAATTTGCTAATATTAAGTGATAATATTAGGATTAGTGTGAACAACTAGTTTACATGTTACTAACAGTGCCTTGTTAAAGAGCCTGTTGCTGTTTATTTATAGCTTTGAATTCTTTCAAACCAATATTATCTTCTTAAACTTGTATGGTAGTCAGGAGCATCACTTTCTAATGTATATTGATACATTTAGAGGGAGGGGATCTAAAGTAATGCTTTAAAATTCAGATTAGATTAATTTCTACCATTTTCTTAGATTCATGGTAGTTTCAGTAATCCCCTGGTAATTGAGGACACAAGTTATCTAAACGACTAATGTCATCTTTATGGCTTTCAGAAAGGACAGGAGACCGACAGGTGACTATCAAAGGACTAGCAGCAGCAGCAGCAGCAGCATGATGATGATGATGATGATGATGATGATGATGATGATGATGATGATGTTAAATGTGTTGTTTTAGGAACATCCATTGCAAATACATGGAATTCAATAAACATTGAATAGCATATCATGCAGTTTGTCGGTGCCTTTTCCTCCGTGTTGTCCTGGTTTGCTGTGCTGCCTCCTAGTCGCCACCATGGTTTGCTGTGCTGCCTGGGGATGCTCCAATCGCTCAGAGAAAGGAGTACGAATGTACGGCTTCCCCACTGACACAGAGCGGAGGAAAAAATGGCTGGCTCAAGTCAGCAGGAGCAATTTCACGACCAACAGCAAACAAATATGTGAGGTAATTATATACAAACACTGCATTTGCACTTTTTCACAAAACGAAAACCACACCATTGGGAAAGCTTCATGTTTTGTTTAATACAAAAAAAAACAGGGAAAGGCTTGAAAAACACTGAGAGTTGAGACTCAGGGTGCAGGGTGAGGGTCTCAGTGCAGGTATTCAGGCTCCATTGAATCCCCCTCTGGTTCTTGTGCTGAGAGAGGGAGTAACAGACAGGAGAAAGGGTTATACACACCTATATAGCACACCTATTGGATGGGAAATTGCCTTGGGGAGATAAGGTGTGGTCTCTGTTCCCAACTGAAGTTATGGAACTTTATTATTTGAGAGTTTAACAAAGTATGACAAATGGCATCAGTAACAGATGTGATATGAATTTCTATAAAGTTGTCTCACATTCTTGGTCATATTTTATATACAGTATGTAATGAGTATAACATGTCCAGTAAGTATAAAGTGTTTCCTAATACTGTGTATTCAACCACTATGGAATATGTATGTGGGCAGACACAACTGAGTTGTTCTGTGTGTGAAGTAACCTCAAGTCACTCGTTTGTCAAGACAAAAAAGGGCAAGACTAGGCTGAGAGCAGAGGCTATACCCACCATCTTCGTGCATCGCCCTGTGGTCAAAAAGAGAAGGGCCCCTGTATCTACAAAGCCCATAGCTCATGATCACAGCGATAGTGTGAAAGGTGACACAGGTATAATAAGTATGAACTCTTAGTAACAAAAGTAATATTTCTTATTTTGAAGTGGTATAATATTTTAAATGTTCGAACATTTACAGTGCCATGTCTTCTACTTACATTAGTCTCAAAGATTGAAGGAAGAAGGGAAGGGATCACTGCCCTCCACCTGCCAGCACCCAGCCAGAGGAGCGCAAACAACAAAAACAAGCAAGGTGTCCCGTCATGTACCTGGAAGTTTGGGTTGGCAAAATGGAGTAAGAGAGGGACTTGAAAAACCTTGGTGGCTCTCTACTCATGTTGTTACAGTTGTCTTGGTTACAGCTCTCAAGTTTTTTTTTGTGCCATTTCCACATCTTTAGAAAATATGAAAAAATTGGAGTGAAATCAACCTCTTCTCTGGAGAACACACTTTGATTTCTCTGTCTTGGGAGTTTGCAGTCTTGCAGTTTTGCTCCTCCACCTGTAACATCACTGCCCCTCCACCTGCCATACAGTAGGTTACTAACAAGATTACTTATATAATACAGTGATAGAATACATGTTTAGTATGCTTACTTATATAAAACAGTAGTATTAAACTTACCTTGTGTTTTCACTCTCACTTAAGTCCCTCTCCCTTTGCCATCAATCCAGAATCAGCTGAGCTGCAACATTATACAGACAGGTAATAATCAACAGAATCACAAGGACACAATATGGCTCTGCTAAAAACACTCACTCTTACACGCACCAAAGTTATATTTACCTAATATTTAACTCCCTCCACCCCCGCATACAATCCCGTTTAGAAGCCCCTCTTCTCTAATTCAACATGTTGGACGAAATGACATTAAGAGAACGGAATGTACAATTAAAAGGCTGTTCAACGTGTGTTGCTAACTTGCTTCGGTATCCTAGCTTGATCTGTTATCTGTAAACGTTCCCTAAATCTACTAATTTAGGGATAATCCACTGACATCCTTTAATACACATGTTCATTTGAATCAGATGTACTGATAATATCCGCAATATAAATCTTTAAACTTCTTCTTACCTTTAAAAGTCCGTCACGAACGGTCTATTATGCTGCAACTCCACAGCTCTGCCAGCCTTGGCGCTAACTTCCGGGGAACGATTGAGAGGCTCCACGATCCGCCATTGCTGTAAAAAAGTGGTCCATTGGAGTGAACGGAGATGTCGTAACTCTTCTATTATACGGCTCTGGGCAGCAGTATGCCTACTACCGTGAGCTAAGGAAGAGCATGGTCACTGATGAATGCCTAATTCACGTAGATTTTTCTGAGAACTTTACCTGCAAGTACAGTTCGGAAATCCAAGCAGTGCACTTCGGATCATCCCACCAGCAGGCAACACTGCATACAGGGGTTCTTTATGTAGGTGGCATCCAAGAACCAACCGGTTTCACCACAATATCCCCATCAAAACACAAAAGCTCAGCAGCTATATGGGAGCATCTAAACCCTGTACTGGATCATGTGCAGGCAACATACCCAGATGTTTCTGTGGTACACTGTCTTAGTGATGGTCCTTGGACCCAGTACAAGCAGAAGGGCAATTGTTTTCTTTTTAGCACTGAGCTGATGAAAAGAGGCCTTAATGCAGGGACTTGGAATTTCTTTGAGGCCAGCCATGGTAAGGGAGCACCAGATGGTGTTGGCGCAGCCTTGAAGAGGACTGTTGACATGCTAATAAGCCATGGTCAGGACATCAAAGATGCACGTGAGCTCTTCAATGCCCTTTTGGAGACCAATACATCGATTAAGTTGTTCTTTGTCAACAGTGGAACAGTTGAACAGGCACTTGAGAGGATGCCATCAAACCTAACAGCAGTCCCAGGAACCATGCGAATCCATCAGCTGGTAACTCTCGCTCCAGGAGAGATAGTATCTCGTGATGTCAGCTGTATGTGCTCTACCCAAAAGCAGTTACGCTGTGAATGTTGGAATACACAGCATTTCAGCTTTCTCAAGAAGGTGCCAGTGGCAGTGTCACAGAGGCCGACGCAAATCCAATGGGAAGACACAGAGGTGCTGGGGCAATGGTGTGCTCACATACGATAAGGATTTGTATCCAGGATTATCCTAGCCGTGGATGAAACACAAGTTCAAGTCAAATGCATGCATCGTGTCGGACCAAACAGGTTCTTTTGGCCTGTTGGTGAGGATGTGCTGTGGTATATGTTTGATGATGTGCTCGAGCTCATCCCACCCCCTCAGCCTGTGACATCACGACACATGGACATTGAGAAAGAAGTGTGGGCCAGGCTTTCTGATTAAAGGATGAAGCAACACTTCACAAACAAATATTCAGAGTTCAACGTTATGTACTGAATATTAGTAGCCAAATTAGCAATCAAAATTAGTTACATTTTACCATTATACATTTTATTAGGAATTGTGGTTAATGCTGACCATATGGACTGATTCATTCCATTCATGTTTTTGATGGATTTGTGCTTGATGTTTTTTAAATACTTCATGTTGTATCAAATGTTTTGATAGTTCAGCTGTAATTCAATTGAATTTCCATTTAATTGAATGCATAATCATTAATTGCTCAGCTAAATAAATCCATACCATATAGAAAAATGTGTTGTCCTTTCAACCCTGTTATCATATTCAACCCCGTCATGCTGAGTTCAACCCTGTTATTTAATAGGTTTGTATTAATATTTTAGTGATATGAACTTAATATGAACTTTGAAGTGTTGTATTGTGTTTACAGTGTACAAGATAATCAGACAAAATATGAAACCTAAACAAAATTCTAAGTTGAATGCATATTTTTGATAACATTTGAAGGCCGATGTTGGATAAAGTTCTAATGATCCCCTTTTGCACCCAAATGGTCTACTAATGGTCTAGAACAAATCTACTTAACATAGGTGATCCTAAACAAGGGACTTCTGATGATTAAGGTTCAACAAAAATTAACTTGAATATCTTTTTTAATCATATTCACACAGACTCCAAGTTGTCTGTGACGGGGTTGAACTCCAAACAACTTTTTGTAAGAAGGAAACTCCTAGTAATTATTTGGATTGTATGCCTGAGGTGGGAAAATGTGTTTTCCCAAAGGTTTAAGTAGTCCTCTACCAGATGTTATGATAAAAAATGCAATATTTTAAGGTATTTTCTTAAAAAATGCGAAGACCCAAAAGGCACCCGATTCAGAGAATCCTAACGTTGTAGCCTCTATGGTTGTAGCCTAGCAGAGTGGACAAGTTGCTGTTAGCTGACAGTGAGGCATGTACGTGTCCATCAACGTGACCACACCCTAATTAATGCAACAACTTTAAGACCTAATATAAATAAAAGGGTCGTGTTAGAAAACAAATCACTCACAGATCCATAATCATGAAGGTGGAATCTAACTATATTGATAATAAAAATGTATGGAGCCAGGGGTAGAAACATGTTTTTTTCTGCTGTAAAGTTGGGCATTTTAACATGGGGGTCTATGGAAATTGCTCCTTTCTGCAGCCATCGCCTATCGGCCACTATATGAACTGCAGTGTGTGGCACTTCCGTATTGGCTTCCCGGCTGTTCCCCAGAGTTTGCCACTTGGTCAAGAAGCATCAGATCAGTGCATGCACTGCCTCGTCCAATCAGTGAGCGATACACAGTAAGGGGGCGGGGCGAGTGTCTGAGGATTTCATCAAAGGATGGTCTGGTGGTTCCTCGGTTATAGCTCCTCCATTATCGCTCCTCGCTCCTCCGGCAAAAATAAGGCCATTGGGACGCTACTCAAGATGGCGCAGACAAATCAACTTTCGGTGAGACAGAGACCGAGGAGCGAGGAAATGAAAAATAAGAGAAGTGAGAAGGGCCCCATGGATTTGGAGGACCCATCAGAAGAGGTTTCTCAATTCTTAAATGTCCCCTCCTCGACTCCTATCTTCGATACTTAGTCCCGCCCACAGGAGATGTGAGCGGAGGACTGAGGAGGGGAACCGAGGAGAAGCAGCAGGCGGTTAGAGAAATTCTAACTCCTCTCCTCTGAGCGCTCATTTTAAAGAGACGTCCATTGATGATGACAGGGGGCACAGCAGCCCTCTGTCTGATGGACAGATGTGTTCATGACGACTTATATATTTACTTTAATTCATTCACAGTGCGGTATAATGAGACAATAACAGGCTACATATGCGGACATATATACACACACACACACACACACACACACACACACACACACACACACACACACACACACACACAGCTGAATATGCTAAATAGTTTATAGTTTTATTATAGTTATATTTTTGACTTCCTCTTACAACTTATTTTCTCAGATTCTTTATGTTTGTACCATCATACACCAAATCAAATTCCTTGTGTAAATATGCAAACTTTATTCTGATTCTGATTATATTGAAAGGAAAGGATTTTTTTCTAATACATCTCTATTAAATAAAAAGTACTGCAGCCTATTCAAAATGCAAATAGACTAAAAAGAAACCACACACAATTAAAAACTGAAATGACACACTATTGAAACGTAATGAACTTGAGAATAGTCATAAAACACAACAAATGTGTAACATGTCTTAATATGTATTGTTTAATGTCCGTATTGTGTGTTATTGTGCCCTCATGTATAACATTGTCATTTTGTTTGTTTAATTGTAGCCTTCACCTAATTTGAGTTTGACCACATTTCAAATAAAAGCATTTATACTGATTTTTCGGTGCACATTTTCTTGCAATATACGGTAAACCAATCCACTGGCACGAAACCTCACAATGCAGTATCAAAAATACTGTGGCTAAATAAACACCTGTATGACAGTGTTTTATTGAGAATAAAATATATATAGTTTTACCATCATAGCCTACCATAGCTCAGTTGCACTCGGTAATCTGATTACTGTTGAGACCGGTGAACCGGAAGTACATCGTATGACCCCGTCTCTAATGCTGACAAGCCCTAAGAAACAAGTGTAATGTGTTCATGGTGTAGCCTCTAAGAGCATTAAGACTATTCTCTGTGCGGTAGGAAAAACGGAACATTTAACGGAGCGGTTACAGAAACATGAGCACAATGTTCGCCGATACTATCCTCATCGTGTTCATCTCCGTGTGTACGGCGCTGCTCGCCGAGGGTGAGTGAACCTGCTGACAGCCCGACGGGAAGTTTAGGCAGACCGCATGTTACTACCGTCAAGGAAACATATGAATACGTTATTTATATTAACCACTCTGGATTACACATAAAGGAAATATGGTTAACGTCATTACTATTGATGAATTGCTAGTTGTATCGCTTTTGAGATCAAGCAATAGGCTAGCTAGTGGGCTTCGTAAATAATTGGACAGCCTTCTGGGGGAAACCTGGTCTGATTAAGAGAGACGGTGTTGTGCCGTAGATTGAAGCCTTGCCGTAGATTGAAGCCCTGTTCGCGGGGACGCGCAAACGTGACGTCATCACCTGTATTGAGCGTTCGTCTAGTTTAATAAGCTTTTCTCTCTCTTTTGAATGATATATTTCCCATCAGATGAAACAGCAAACGGCTGAATAAATAATGTGCATACAATTGCGAGGAGGGTCGTTTTAAGGACACTTTTCAGATAGTCACAATCTTCGTATTGGAACAAACTTCAGTTTTTGAGTGTATTGTCCCACTCTGTTATATTCCTCCTTCCTACAGAACAGACAATGACAGGATAATAATTATGTCATTTGTCAGTATAGTCCTATTTCTTAAAACCTTCTCTGTTGTTTAAGTGTCTGATAACCACGAATAGTAAGCAATTATATGACAGTAATGATATAACATATGTCAGACACTGTGTTATTTTCAAGCAAGCCTAAAAGATAATGTGTTCAAACTGGCTTCACTCGCTTTAATTGCTCCTTTGAATGTAATGTTCCTCTGTGGTTTCCTACTCAACACATGTTTGTATTGTAATGCCACTCATATTTTATTTTTTATTGTATTTTAAGGTGACATTGAATGCTTCGAAAGGTGCCCTAAAATAAAGTGTATTATTGATCTTATATCTGTGCCTATATCACACTATTAATGTTCCTTATTTTAGAGCTGCACTGTTCTCTATAACATGTTCAGCAGAGCAGGTATTTCTCCTGCCAGATATGGCACCCCCCCCCCCCCCCCCCTACAACTTTCTCCAGGACAGTCACAACTTCACCACAATCACACTGGTGCTTGCTGTTCCCCTCTAGTTTATGCTCACCAAAGCATTTTACTCTGCGCCCTGCAGGTGAAAAACTAAAGAGGGGCTTCAAAATCCGGCAGATCAGGTGTTGGTGCTGCCGGATTTGGAAGCCCCTCTTTAGTTTTTCACCTGCAGGGCGCAGAGTAAAATGCTTGGTGAGCACAAACTAGAGGGGAACAGCAAGCACCAGTGTGATTTTGGTGACATTGTGACTATCCTGGCCAAAATGACAGGGGGCGCTTCAAAATCCGGCAGCTCTAGCAACTGCACTACCGGATATGGAAGCCCCTCTTTATTTGTGTACCTGCAGGGCCCAGTGTGAAATGCTTTGGTGAGCACAAACTAGAGGGGGACAGCAAACACCAGTGTGATTTTGGTGAAGTTGTGACTGTCCTGGAGAAAGATATAGGGGGGGTTCCAAATCTGGCAGGAGAAATACCTGCTCTGAACATGTTATGTAGAGAACAGTGAAAATCTTCCCTATTGACACCAGGATTAACCTAGTCTAAAATAAGGAACATTAATAGTGTGATAGAAAATGAAATGTAATGTAATAGAGGCACAGATATAAGATCAATAATACACTTTATTTTAGGGCACCTTTCAAAGCATTCAATGTCACTTTAAAATACAATTAAAAGAAATATATGAGTGTCATTACAATACAAACATGTGTTGAGTAGGGATATATAAAAATGATATTCAAAGGAGCAATTCAAGTGAGTGAAGCCAGTTTGAACACATTATCGTTTAGGCTTGATTGAAAATAACACAGTGTCTGACATGATCATATGTTATATCATTACTGTCATATCATTGCTTACTATTCGTGGTTATCAGACACTTAAACAACAGAGAAGGTTTTAAGAAATAGGACTATACTGACAAATCACATATTATCCTGTCATTGTCTGTTCTGTAGGAAGGAGGAATATAACAGAGTGGGACTATACACTCAAAAACGTAAGTTTATTCCAATACGAAGATTGTGACAGATCTGAAAAACGTGTCCTTAAAACGAGCCTCCTCGCAATTGTATGCACATTATTTATTCAGCCGTTTGCTGTTTAATCTGATATATAATTCAAAAGAGAGATAAAAGCTTTGAAAAGGGTGAAAAAAGCTTAGAAAACGGCCAACGCTCAAAACAGGCGATGACGTCACCTTTGCGCGTCCCCGCGAACATGGCTTCAATCCACGGCAAGGCTTCAACCTACGGCATAACAACGGCATTCATCCTACTTTGGAAGGTGCAAATCTCATTTCGGCAAACATTTCAGGGCTTTGTGGATTTAATCCATGACAAACTGGAGTTGAGACCAGGAGGCGGAGTCGCAGTCTTACACGCTTCTCTGCGCTCTCTCCTAGGCAGTCACCCATAGGAATCCCGAACCCAATAAAATACCCAATATTAGCGGTGTGTGTGTCTGCCCAAGGACAATTTAAGGTAAAACCTAATAGAGGTGTCATACATAATACCTAATAAAAGTAAATGTAACAACTACTACAGTGCAACAAAACAGGAAGATTAAATGTGGTCTCTTAAACATAAGATCTCTAGCATCTAAAGCAATATTGGTAAATGATTTAATATCAGATTATAATATTGATATATGCTGTCTCACTGAAACTTGGTTGAGACATGAAGAATATGTCAGCATAAGGCATGAAAATCACTCACCTTTCGTCGAAATTCGCCGTTTTGAATCCAAAATAGGTAGTTTGTGTGATTCATGTAGATATGCAATACAAATATTTTTGGGGTATGGGGGGGGCCTGGGACCCGGAGTAGTCTGCGGCCGCGAGCTGTTATGTGCCATCATGACACGCATGGTGTTCTTTTTTTATATATTATAATGCAGCGCGAGTTGTGTGCTCGAGTCTTCCTGCCTGTCGGCTCTGCTGCTCCGCGATGATGGTCTAGCTTCAGCAGCCACATTACCTATGGGTGCGTTCGTTAATATTAACTGTGCGGTCTGGAGTCGCTGTGGTACAGACTGGACCGCTGGTGAACAGCTGTTAGAACGGGCCGTTCAGGTGTTCAGAGCAGAGCTCGGGTGATGCCTTTTTAAATGAGTGCATGTGCAAGTTTGATGTATTGCCAGCCGCGTAACCAATGTTAGTTGAACAATGCCGACAAACAGCTTTGGTTCGGTCCACCTGTCTTTGTTCGTCATCCTTGTACGTAACTGTGAAACCAAAATGTTCCCAAACCGGAGACTTCAATGATGCTGGAGGATTTTCGAGCTCAACTTTATCTGCGTTCGCCATTTCGACAGTTCCTCAAATTACTGACTACATTTGAACGCATCCCTCTGACCAGCTCGTCCAATTAAATGACTTGCTCGCTCTATGACGCGTTGAACACAATGGGTGCAAATTACTCTGAATGCTGCGACGCAGCACCTGAGATTACTTCCAAGAAGTTGTTCACGTTCTCAATTTTTTACGTTTAACGTTATATTCGTTCGTTACACTTCGGTACACACGTGTACCGAACCGAAGGGTACCGTTACACCCCTAGTATTAATACATGTAGTGGAGTCAAAGTACACCATTTACCTCTGAACTGTAGAGGAGAAGAAGAACAAAGTAGCAAAACATTGAAATACTTAAATAAAGTACAAGTATCTCAAAATTGTACCCAAGTATAGTACTTGAGTTTATGAATTTAGTTACTTTAGTTACTTTACACCAGATGCCATACAGATAGAAAGACTCAGCCTTGCACAGAGGCATGACAATAGATTTTCAAAATGCTCAACAGTGCTGCCAAAATTATAAACTGACTGCTACACAATTAAAATAAATGCTTTTATATATTTGTATTAGATGTGACTCTTTAGCGTTTCTGTTATTATTAACACTGCTGCTTTAGTTGACTACTAAAATCCTCTGTTATTCCTTATTTTAAAGCCGATATTCCGTGGGGTCGGGGGGCTCGGGTCCTTGTCACCTTTTCCATACCTGATGAGTTTGCATCCCTGATAATACTTAGTAAGGAGGCCATAATATTTTTGACTCATGGCTGAAGTTAAGTTTCTCCAGCTCTCCCCAGGTTGGCAAAAAAATGCATCTCAAAATGCATCAGATTGATGCTTTAAAATATGGAATATTCAACATTTTCTTCCGGGGGAGCATGCCCCCGGACCCCCCTAGAGGGATAATATCTTTCTCACCTTTTTCACCCCTGACCCGTTTTCATGCCTCCACCCAGCCATATCAATACTCATATTGCCCGAGGCGTGGGCCGAGGAGGTGGAGTTGCAGCAATGTTTGACTCAAGTTTACTTATCAATACTAAACCAAAATTAAATTATACCTCCTTTGAAAGTCTCGTTTTTAGTCTTACGCATCCTCCGACCTGGAAAACTTTGCAGCCAATCTTATTTGTTACAGTGTACCGTGCACCAGGTCCTTATTCAGAATTCTTATCAGAATTCTCTTGAGTTTTTATCAACTTTGGTTCTTAAAACAGATAAAGTAATTATCGTAGGTGACTTGTTTGAGACAAGCCAGACCTGGGCAGTTGCGATCAACGTCTTTCTAGTGCGTTGCATGATGGTTAGTCATTTTGTCCGACTTGCTCTGGAGGCTCGCCCACATTACGTTGAAATCTCGCGGGACAAAGACGCCCGCAGTCTTGAGAGCGAGGCGGTGCAGTTCCTCTCCACGGGCTGCGGAAGAGAAATGCTTGATGGGAATTTTCTTTATAAATGCAAACCGATTCAAGCCGACTCCGGAGGTGGCGGTATGCACCTTAAAGTTGTTTGCAATCCGCCAAAAAACCGAGGGAAGACGAAGCCGACTCCGACTTCAGGCGAGCTTTTTGAGACCTCCCCCGGCTGCGATCGGCTATTCTCGTCTACTTTCGAGGCGAGCCGCAACGCGTTTCAAACAAGCCTAGATTCTTTCGTGAAGCGTGTGAACCGCTTTTAGTAATGTTGGTTTAAAGTAGGCTTTATTTATTCCATATGATAAAGTTAAGTTGTTCTCTGCATTTGAACCATGCTATTTAAGTAAGATATCAATACAAATCTAAAGTGTCTGTAGGCCTTTCTTATTTGACGTTCTATTCAATACAGGAAAATCAAAGAATAACAATATTTCTTTAATTTTCACTTGCTGATTTTCCTGTGCATTTACTTTTTCTAAAGCATAATTTAAAAATGAATTAAGTTTAGCATCTGCATTTTAATTCTACTTTGACAGAAAACTGACAAACAAGAGGCTACAAAATGTGTTTACAGTTTGTATTACTATCCACTGCTTATTATGAATCTTCGTCCAATAAAACTGCTCAATTAAACACAAATAATACCTCCACCTAACTCTAGGGATGTGCAAATCTTAATAACAGTGTTTTGTAGAATATTATGAACAGAGTTTATATAAATATATATAAATCTGAAATAAATGTGTTCATCATACAGCAATGGCTCTTGTTGTTTGATCCATTAAATAAAATGTCAGATACTGGAAATAGTGTTGTTATTATCTAATTCACATGTATTTTGATTTTCTCCTTAGGTATTACTTGGGTTTTAGTGTATCGTACCGAAAAGTACAAGAGGTTAAAGGCTGAAGTGGAAAAACAAAGCAAAAAACGTAAGTGACATACTACTGTAATTGCTGCATGTAATGCTCTCCTGTAGATATTTTAATGCATTATCTTTTGCTTGTTTATTAGTTGAGAAGAAAAAGGAAACCATCACAGAATCTGCAGGACGTCAACAGAAGAAAAAAATTGGTAAGTTGCCAGTAAACAATTTGACTGTAATAAGTTGCGTTTAACCAATGGTTGATACATTTCAAATAAAAACACACTCTGCTCTTGAACTGGACACTGATGAGCGATCTATGACTCTGTGTATTACAGAAAGACAAGAAGAGAAGCTGAAGAACAACAACAGAGACTTGTCTATGGTGAGAGAAAATTCATTTGTTTGACAGGGTGTCCGCGGGGTCTTAAAAAGTATTAAGAGTTGATAAATCAATTTAGCGAAAAATGAAGGCTATTAAAAAGTATTAATTTTCCCAAGGTATTACATTTTGTAGCTTGTTTTCAATTAGTATATACATTTTCCTAAGAGGTTGTGTTCTACAGTGTGCCTGAATGTAATCATGGCGTAGGTGTGTCGTGTGATTCTGTGGAGTTTATTTATGGCATCCTGTTGGATTTGACGTCATCCGAACAGGACATCGCACGCTCACTGCTTGATAGCGCGAAGGTCCGTTTACGCCGGTTGTTAAACAACATCGTTCTGGGGAAATGCAAGTTTGCGTTCAAATGGTTGGAAGATAAGGAGGAAGGACACTCAATACTGTATATAGTCAATGTGAGGTGAAGTGTGTCGCCAAGGTAACCGGTTAGAACTCAAAGTGGCGATGAGGTGTTAAAACGTATGGAAAGGGTCTTAAAAGGTGTTACATCTGACTTTAGGATTCCTGCATATACCCTGGTTAGAGCTAAATCCATTTATCGTCCTATAAAGGAGCCCATATGGGGATTTTGGTTGTTTTGAATGGAGTTTAGATATATATATTAGGGCTGTCAGTCGATTAAAATGTTTAATCGCGATTAATCGCATGATTGTCCATAGTTAATTGCGATTAATCGCAAATTAATCACACATTTTTGATCTGTTCTAAATGTACCTTAGAGGAATATTTTTCAAGTTTTTAATACTCTTATCAACATATGAGTGGACAAATATGCTTTATGCTAATGTTTATTATCATTTGAACAATGACAAATATTCTCATGAATATTAAACACAACAACCTGAACATTACAAATATTCGCCTCAACTCAACCTGGAACCTCTCTCATACAATAATACAATACAAAGTGTGTGTGTGTGTGTGTGTGTGTGTGTGTGTGTGTGTGTGTGTGTGTGTGTGTGTGTGTGTGTGTGTGTGTGTGTGTGTGTGTGTGTGTGTGTGTGTGTGTGTGTGTGTGTGTGTGTGTGTGTGTGTGTGTGTGTGTGTGTGTGTGTGTGTGTGTGTGTGTGTGTGTGTGTGTGTGTGTGTGTGTGTGTGTGTGTGTGTGTGTGTGTGTGTGTGTGTGTGTGTGTGTGTGTGTGTGTGTGTGTGTGTGTGTGTGTGTGTGTGTGTGTGTGTGTGTGTGTGTGTGTGTGTGTGTGTGTGTGATCGTTGGTGCTGACTTTTCGTACAATGTCCCACTGTCTGGCTTCCTGCATAAAGTCAAGTGCTCGGCGAAATGTCGCTCCTCAGTTTTCATTTAAACCGCTCCTTATATGCGTTAGCGCAGCTAGCTAGCACCAGATGCTAACAACAACAATAATGCACGTAAGGTCTCTCTCTCGCTCGCTCGGGCCACACACACACACACCCTCCCGGTCCTCCCGATGGCCAGTCGGTGCCTGCCGGTGAGCGTGGAAGTGTGGTCTGCCACAAGCAGGCAGCAGGAGCGGGGCTGTCAGCATCAGCTTGTAGATGGTATTTTAAACTCGATGCGCTCTGAAGCTACGGGGCGGCCGAGGAAAAAAATACACATGCGTTAATCGCGTTAAAATAATTAGTGGCGTTCATTTTTTATTAACGCGTTAACTTGACAGCCCTAATATATATATATATATATATTGATCAGCAGTTTTTTTGACATATTTATATAGTATTACAGTTCACAATATTTATTCTACAGTATTTGATTTAGCATTCTGTTTTATCTTATTATATCTTATTTATTGATAGTTCTTTTTCGAGCAACTTACCTTAACCATTATGTCTATCACACTATTATATTGTACTTTTTCTATGTCTTAAAGGGGACCTATCATGCAAAATGCACTTGTTGATGTCTTTTATACATAAATATGTGTCCCTGGTGTGTCGGGGAACTCACGTAGCGTCAGAAAATAAAACCCTCTCTCTTTTCCTCCGTACCCAAATCTCTAAAAACGGGGCTACAACAGAGCTGATCCAGATTTGCGTCCACGGCCCTATCAGAAACGTTGCTATCAGAAACAATGCCCGACTGTTTTGGACGTAATATGGTCGGTGTTTACATTAGCATCGCTAACACTCAGAGCTAACTTGTACTGGAGAGCATGTGTGTGAAGAAGCAGGAAATAAAACGGAACTCACCTTGTGGTATAACCGGCAAGAGAGAAAGCCTTTGAGCTCCATACTGTTTCAGAAATAATCCTTGATAATCCATGATATGGCGTTTCATCACCGCAGAATCTGCCGGTAGAATTTCCCGCATGAGCTCAGCCCCCTCCTTTTTTTTAATCTTTTTTTTTTTTTTTAAGCTTTATGCCCCAAATCAGCACTTTTGAAATAGGAAGTGAGATAGAGGGATATGAGGCATGGCTAGAATGGGTGATCTGTTTGGTATTTTGAGCAAAACACTTCATAGACATGTTTTTTAATATATTTTCATATATCTGAGAGATATGCTATTGCCTAAAAATAGCATGATAGGTGACCTTTAAGTTTATTGTATGTTTCACTGTTAGAATAGCCTGATATTTCATTTTTAATCTTGATCTAGATTAACTTTTACAGGATGAATAAAAAAAAAAAGTATTGTAAAGTCAAATGTAATTTGTCAGATGTCCGTTTTGTGTTTGTTTTGTAGGTGCGGATGAAGTCCATGTTTGCCATTGGCTTCTGCTTTACCGCTCTGATGGGAATGTTCAACTCCATGTAAGTGTAACATATCATGATATCGATTTAATGTAACATTAAAGCCTTTTTGATTAAAAAAACGAAATAAAACAGAATTTCATATGGTGATAGCCTACATTTTTTTTATGCCAAAATGGTTCAATTTCTTCAAACATGCTCTTGAGCTCTAATCTTTTTTCTCCTCTTTTTTGTTTTGTTCAGCTTTGATGGGAGAGTAGTGGCCAAGTTGCCATTCACGCCGCTGTCCTACATCCAGGGACTGTCGCACCGCAACCTGCTGGGCGAGGACTACACCGACTGCTCCTTCATCTTCCTCTACATCCTCTGCACCATGTCCATCAGACAGGTAACTGCTACACCTGGACAACATTTCTTTAGAGTGTAACAATGTCATTCGCATTTTTCAAATAAGTACGTAGCACTTTTAATGAGCAGCAGAAGGAGACATACAATTGGCAGCCTAACCCCCTAAACGCACCAGGAGCGTCTGCGCTGCGGCTGCGCCACGCTGCGACTGCGACCTCCTCCTGCGACCTAACACACCAGGCGCGTTTCAAAACGTTGCGGAAGCGGAGCGTCGTGTGTGTGCAGCCTCGCAGTTGTTGTTGATTTTGGAATATTTCCTGGACATTTGTACTTCAACAATATTTTGTTGTGTTGTAGACTACAGACACAGTTAATAATAATTGTAATATTCCAGTTATAAACTACATGAATCAAAGATGTGTTGCTGTATTTTAGTGGTAAAAAAATATGCATTCATCATCATAATTATTGTATATATATATATAATTGACAGTGCCTGTAAACCGGAGGAGAACGCTGGCATGTATTCTCCTACTTGAAAGACGGTGGTGGGGGGGAGGAGAAGGAGCCGGTTTTGGGTACACCCCCTCAACCAGCAAAGCAGACAACAAGGTGATTTTCATCACTTCCTGCCTGGGCCGCGCTGCGCCGTGTCAAAAATAGGATTCATCCTATATTTTAGAATTCCTTGCGGCGAGGAGCTTCTGGGACGCTTCGAGCGCGTCTGGTGGAACAGCACCCATTGACCAGAGTGGCCGCGATCTTTGCGAACGGCGCGGCCGTAACGCAGCGCAGACGCTCCTGGTGCGTTTAGGGGGTTATGCTGCGTTCACACCGGACACGATGCGAATATTCGCTTCGCTCTAATCGCTCGAGTTTCACCGCGGCTGCCAGCTGTGTTTACTCGCATCATTCAAACAAGACTCGCTGGCTCGGGAGCTAACTCCAACAAAATGAACATATTTTACTGTGATTTAATTATAATACACGTTTCTAAATGATGCCGAAGTAACAACATACTGATACCGGTTAGTAAAAACCATGAATTAATGCTTTGACAAGTCTGCAGACAGACGGCAGGCGAAAAACCCTTTTAAAATGCGTGTTTTCTGAATGGAGATTGGGTTGACCAGGCTAAGCTAACGTTGTATATGCTCCTTCCACACTCACAACAACGGCCTACAGACATAACTAAACCAGCGACTGTATTCACCATGACACAGGCAGTCTGTGGTTTGTACTTGTTTAACTTTTGTCTAGTTTCTGAACAGATATGAGGAGCTGTGAGCTCTGTGTGCTAACTGGTTGAACGTCAGTAACGGCAGGCTGAGATCCTCACCGCTGATTGGCTTCCACGAGAACGCGCCACGTGAATTTGACGCTCGAGTTTAAAAAATTGAACTCTGGCGTTTGACGCGGCACCGTTCAATCGCGTGATTCGCACCGCGTCCACCGCTTCATGCTCGCCGTCGGAGCGAATTCGCGTCTGTCCGCATCTCTGCATTGACTTTACATGTAATCGCGCCGCCCCCAAACATCGCATTGCGTCCGGTGTGAACGCAGCATTAGGTGTGGGTGTTAATCCCCTTTTTAATAGCAGCTGGTACAGATCATCCAAACCTCATGATGATAAACCAGAGAAGAAAAAACAAGACAAACATCATATTCTGTCCTTGCAACAATCCACATAAGTGACCAACAGATTTACACATCAACAATACTAGAAAATGCATGCGAGTACATTAGGGCTGAGCTCGACTAAAGAGCATCACACTACGCCTGGTTAGTGTGTAGGTCTCTTTCTAGTCACTTTGTAATCCAAGCACTACTGCTTTTAACAACTTTATGTTCTACACAGTAGGGCTGTGCGATTATGGCAAAAATCATAATCATGATTACATTGGTCAATAATTGATATCACGATTATTAAAAACGGTTATCCATTTACATTGAAAACATCCATTTATTGAAAAAAAATGTGAACAATGTTTTTAACAGTTGATTTCCTTGAACTTTAAGTATAATTCAACTGAAAAACCAATAAAAAAAGAATTAAAAAAATTTAAAATAATAATCGTTTTATTTCGATTACGTTGTTTTCGTAATCGTTGCAAGCCAAAATCGAGATTTAAAATACGATTAATTGCACAGCCCTACTACACCGTACTCGCCATGAACTGCTTATTTCTCTGGCCCCAGCCTCCGATGTAACCCTCTGACGTATTCAGTTCTTGGTTTTTGTCATTTTTTTTTTTCCAAATGTGAACCAGAGAGAGCCGACCCCACCAGGCGGAAACACGAGAAACTGGTTTGCAAAAGGGCACTAGCGCCTGGAACCCGTGTGGTGGGAGAGGGGTTTGTGACGTCAGGGCTACCGGCCTGTCCTGAGTACTCCCCTGGCCAGCTGTGATGATCAGGGGTGGGAGGGGGCAGGTAGTGGTCTGCTTCTACCAGTGGAAATGGAAAGTGTGTGAGTGGGGGGGTGTCCAGGATGTCCAGCAGGCTGTCCATAAAAATGTTTTGTGTATGCATTCAATTGTATTTCTTAGGGAAGAAGGACATTCAGAAGCGGAAGGTCAGACTTAAATCATAAATCAGTATCGGCCAACAATATTGCCCTTAGCGTATCAATCAATTAATAAACGTATAAAACAACCATTATTATTCCTAGTGTAATACATCCATTACATGCTTTGGGAAAGGACGGTGCCCTTTGTCATTCCTGCTGGAGCCCGCCGCTTAAAGGTGGCGGGCGCGGACCGGTCATAGAGCCCATAGTGTTAAAGGTGGTTAATTTTACCTGTAAAATCCATAGATTTAGGAGGTTCCCTAGTGGCCGTTAGCTGTACAATTTTTTTTTTTTTTCCGAAAAGTACGGTATATATATTATTATAAATATATTTATTCTTCACTGTCGGGTCACTCATTACTGGATCAGTGAGCTGCATGAGATACTGACAGGCTGTCAGGAGAGAGAGAGGGAGAGAGGAAAAGAGAGCGCTTCCGCTCATTTCCTCCGTGTTATTATCCAAAGTGAATGTAAACTTGAATAATGTACATCATTTGAATGTAATAATTAAGTTGATTGTTGTATGTGGAAGCTCCAGTGAATGAGCCCCATTAACTGAGTTTAAACATCACTTTAAATGGAAGATTTAAAATGATGTTTAAATCTTCCATTTAGGCCCCGCCCACTCGATCGGATCGGCGATCGGAATCGGCCGATACTGATTCCGGCGATCGGCCCCGAAATTGGCGATCGGAGCATCCCTACCCCTAACCCATTCATGTGAATAAAACAAAAATAAGATATATATAGTTTCAATGTTTTTTCATATTGAAAACACATTCATGTTTAGTGAGTATCTATGGAAGCAGATTGAGTTGAAAATTGACAGACACTTTTAGTGGCCATGTTCACCACAATAAAGGAACATATCAGCCTGTGCAACAGAGAAATTCTTGATTTAGGTTTGAGTTTTTTGTGTTTACACACCTAGAAACTTCATCACAGTGTCTAGAAAATAAATGTTTTCTCCTTTTTGAGAATGTTGTGTTCTGTGTCCTCTCTCCAGAACATTCAGAAGATGCTCGGTCTCGCGCCCTCCAGAGCTGCAACCAAACAGGCCGGAGGCTTCCTGGGACCCCCCCCACAAGCAGCCAAGTTCTCCTAACCATCAGACGGGTCTCACGGTGCTGCTCCTGCAGACACGGCTCCCTCCTCAGAGCACAAGACAAACGGATTCTCGGTTGCAGCTACTGTTTCTCTGCCTTCTGTTGGATTCCTCATCCATGTTTTGTTTATTTAACTTCAACATAGTCTTACTTAGAAAATTAGTTCTTAATGATTTCCAAAGGATACAAAAGTCTACCTTGCCATATATTGTTTGGAGATTTTAATGATTAATTGGCACTAACATCTGATCCATTTATCAGTATTATTGTATGTCATTGTTGGTATCCTTATTTCTTACATAATAATAAAGTTTTATGATTACTCTTCAGTAGTGTTTTTCATTTCTTTAACAAATTCATCTATTTATCCCTGCTGACCACCAGTGTTTTCTAAAGGAGCATACACCGATAATTGAACCCTGGGTCTACTATGGTGGGATAGGAGATATTAATATGCGGGATAAGTGTATGATAACTGACTGTTTTGTACTTCCTGCAACATAATTGTGTTTTTCCATCATGGGTGATTTACAGGGGGAAATAAATGTTTTCTATGGGATGAGTTGCACTATTGATCAGCTTCTGATCACTCGAAATCCTGCGATGAACACAGAAGTCTTAAAATAAAGACATTGGATTCCTCAGTACAAATCCTTTTTTTGTCTGACAATTGTTTTTTGTTATAGTTTTATGGAAATATAAAATGATTTCATAAAAAAAAGAGGATAGCTGACTCTTGCTGTTATAAATAAGTCAGTAACTTCGCTGTGTTAAGCACACCCTGTTGCTGCTCTCTCGGACGAGGAGACAAACAAAAATAAATGGGATGCGTCATAGGTCCAACTAGGCATGTCCAGCGCCATATAGATAGAAGAGTTACGACACCGGAAGTCCAAAAACGGTTATCGTCACGTGGTTCATGTAGACGAGGATCGTTCCCTGGAAGTTCATGGCGGGTAATGTGAATGCATTGATAACAGGAGATAGAACTACGATTTTTGTTAATTAGTGAATAAAGGTTTTGATTTGCAATATTTATACAACAAATCGATATGTGTATGTATTTACATCAATATGTTTTAAAAAATAAAATCGAATTTGCTAATATTAAGTGATAATATTAGGATTAGTGTGAACAACTAGTTTACATGTTACTAACAGTGCCTTGTTAAAGAGCCTGTTGCTGTTTATTTATAGCTTTGAATTCTTTCAAACCAATATTATCTTCTTAAACCTGTATGGTAGTCAGGAGCATCACTTTCTAATGTTTATTGATACATTTAGAGGGAGGGGATCTAAAGTAATGCTTTAAAATTCAGATTAGATTCATTTCTACCATTTTCTTAAATTCATGGTAGTTTCAGTAATCCCCTGGTAATTGAGGACACAAGTTATCTAAACGACTAATGTCATCTTTATGGCTTTCAGAAAGGACAGGAGATCGACAGGTGACTATCAAAGGACTAGCAGCAGCAGCAGGACTAGCAGCATATGATGATAATGATGTTAAATGTGTTGTTTTAGGAACATCCATTAGCAAATACATGGAATTCAATAAACATTGAATAGCATATCATGCAGTTTGTCGGTGCCTTTTCCTCCGTGTTGTCCTGGTTTGCTGTGCTGCCTCCTAGTAGCCACCATGGTTTGCTGTGCTGCCTGGGGATGCTCAAATCGCTCAGAAAAAGGAGTACGAATGTACGGCTTCCCCACTGACACAGAGCAGAGGAAAAAATGGCTGGCTCAAGTCAGCAGGAGCAATTTCACGACCAACAGCAACAAAATATGTGATGTAATTATATACAAACACTGCATTTTCACTTTTTCACAAAACGAAAACCACACCATTGGGAAAGCTTAATGTTTTGTTTAATACAAAAAAACAAGGAAAGGCTTGAAAAACACAGAGTTGAGACTCATGGTGCAGGGTGAGGGTCTCAGTGCAGGTATTCAGGCTCCATTGAACCCCCCTCTGGTTCTTGTGCTGAAAGAGGGAGTAACAGACAGGAGAAAGGGTTATACACACACAGCACACCTATTGGATGGGAAATGCCTTGGGGAGATAAGGTGTTTACTTATATAAAACAGTATTAAACTTACCTTGTGTTTTCACTCTCACTTAAGTCCCTCTCCCTTTGCCACCAATCCAGAATCAGCTGAGCTGCAACATTATACAGACAGGTAATAATCAACATAATCACAAGGACACAATATGGCTCTGCTAAAAACACTCACTCTTACACGTACCAAAGTTATATTTATCTAATATTTAACTCCCTCCACCCCCCCCCGCATACAATCCCGTTTAGAAGCCCCTCTTCTCTAATTCAACATGTTGGACGAAATGACATTAAGAGAACGGAATTTACAATTAAAAGGCTGTTCAACGTGTGTTGCTAACTTGCTTCGGTATGCTAGCTTAATCTGTTATCTGTAAACGTTCCCTAAATCTACTAATTTAGGGATAATCCACTGACATCCTTTAATACACATGTTCATTTGAATCAGATGTACTGATAATATCCGCAATATAAATCTTTAAACTTCTTCTTACCTTTAAAAGTCCGTCACGAACGGTCTATTATGCTGCAACTCCACAGCTCTGCCAGCCTTGGCGCTAACTTCCGGGGAACGATTGAGAGGCTCCACGATCCGCCATTGCTGTAAAAAAGTGGTCCATTGGAGTGAACGGAGATGTCGTAACTCTTCTATTAAATAGCTCTGGGCATGTCCAAGGTTCATTCAGTTTGAAGGAGGCGTCTCCTGTCGTCCTGTCTGCGTATTGAAGGGTGGGCGTTAACTCTTCTACCCTTGTTTGCTCCACTCTGTCTGCTGATGCACACACGGTAAGGTTAAATGTTTCTCCTCGTGTAACAACGTTACTATATTGACCTGCGAATGTATGAAAGCGGCTTTTGTTCCTTATGCTAGTTAAGCTGCATGCAGTCAATTCCATTCAATATTCTGCATAGCAAATGTGTTTTTATTTAACCCTCTATGGCATGACTTTTTATTTTGGGAGGACAAAAATGTTTCACCATGTGTTTTAGGAGCTTAGGAGTCTTAGGAGTCCCTGAAGCTTTCCCTGAGAAAGCTTCGGTGTTTAAAATAATAAATAATAATAATTTTAATTAATTATTATTATAAAAAAATGTATTCACCCATTGAGAATATCCAAGAATTCAAAGTGAAATTCAAGTGAACAAATATCGAGTTTAATTAATGTTGTATGTGCTTTAACTCATTTACGGTCAAAACGGATTGTTGGTTCCGGCCGGCGCGCGCCATAATAACGTGAGAGGCAGAGAGCTGCTTGCAAAATAAATGATGGCTCAAAGTTCACTAATGAACTTTGGTTTAAAAAAAAAAAAAAAAGCCAGACTCCAAGAAGAGCCCCCACTGCCCTCATCTAGCAGCGGTCTCTACGATCATTTTCTGATAACGATGAAATAGCCCTGCCTCCCTCCCCCCACGTCTCCTGCTGCTGGGCTGTCAGAAGAAGACACAAATGTTAACGGAAACTCTGCCGCACGGTTCCCTCGTCCCTTGGAAGAGGCGGAGAGGTGGGTGTTTTTCATCTGCTGGTGGCGGAGAGATATAGCCTACACATGGTTGGGTTGTAACGGAATACATTTAACGGCGTTACGTAATCAGAATACAAAAATCTTGTGTGTGTGTGTGTGTGTGTGTGTGTGTGTGTGTGTGTGTGTGTGTGTGTGTGTGTGTGTGTGTGTGTGTGTGTGTGTGTGTGTGTGTGTGTGTGTGTGTGTGTGTGTGTGTGTGTGTGTGTGTGTGTGTGTGTGTGTGTGTGTGTGTGTGTGTGTGTTGTGTGTGTGTGTGTGTGTGTGTGTGTGTGTGTGTGTGTGTGTGTGTGTGTGTGTGTGTGTGTGTGTGTGTGTGTGTGTGTGTCAATGGAAGTGTTTATCATTTTGTTTTTTATCCATGTTAGATGTTATATGGGCTGGAGTTTTGCTAATTATGTATTGCCTGGTTTTGTTTTAGGCAACGTTTGGAGGGCAAAAAGCAATCCCGTAGATCAAGAAACAAACTGCGTGAAGAAATAGAACAACTCGAACATTCACTGAGAAAGGAGAAACAACTTAAAGAAAAGTACAAAAAGAGGTTCCAGCGATCAGCAACACATAATGAATCTCCAAGATCCAAAGTCCGTGAACTGGTCAAGAATTGTACTGTGAACAGCAGGGTCAGAAGAACGTTACTTCTCCATGAAGCCCTTATTGCTGACATCAAAAGAAAATACCAAAAGAGCAGAAATGAAAGAGATAAGCAAATCATATCTGAGGTTACTGTGGGAAAGATTGTCAAAAAGTATAGGCTGCAGAGATGGTCAGAACAGGCACTGGGGATTTCAAAAAAACGCAGAAACCTTTTGAACACTAATAGCCTAAGCACATGTGCCAGAAAGCCTGTGAGCAGGTATGCAGATGCATCTATGGAGAACAATGTAAAGACCTTCTTGACAAGAGATGATGTCAGCAGGATAACTACAGGAAGAAAACAAACCATTACAAGAAACCAGCATGTCAGGTGTCAGGTGACATTGTGTATATTTAAAAAAATTAAAATATTTAGAGGGCCAGTGTGAGGTCGAAAAAAGTGGTTTGTTGCCTGAGGGCAACAGTATGCCATAGAGGGTTAATGTAGGCCTAATGTATTTCCCCGTTTCCATGCAGATCTTCTCCTTCTAAAAAATGGAGCCGTCAACCCTCGACTTGCCCGGAACAGTGACGGGGACCATGGTGGTCACAGAGCCGCTGAACTTCTGGGGGGGACAGCGGGTGAAGCCCCGGCAGCAGACTAACGCAGAGCCGGTGTTCGAACCAGCAACTGGTAACTACAGCAGGCTGGCTGGCCTGCATAGATACATATCTGCTTCATGCTACACGAGTACACTATAAAGGTCTGTAGCCTGCGTAGCGGGTCACTGTGAGGACAGAAACAGAAACACTCCCTAGTGATTTCCTTCGGTGGTACAGAGTCCATTTGAATTTGTTTAGGTTGCATGATTGTATTGTAATGATTCAATACTTTATTGCCATTTAAACATGATTACTTGCAGTGGTGGTCAGTAAGAGTGGTTTTAAGTAACTAAGTACATTTACTGTACTTTACTTAAGTATTTCCATGTTATGCTACTTTGTACTTCTACTCCACTACAATACAGAGGTAAATATTGTACTTTAACTACACTTAATTAATGTAGTACCTATAGTTAGGGATGGCAAAATGAAGCTTTGAATGAAGCATCGTGTCGGAAATAGGGTTCATTTCTCGAAGCTTCAGGTACAGCGACCTCGCCGGCTCTCGCCACTGGGCTATCTACTCCTGAAACTATTGAAGTGTTTATATTACTCATTGTCTTTTTGTTCACAACTTCTCCACATTTCGAAGTGTTTCCCGAGCCAGAACGACCTATCTTTCTACCTGGCTTGCTCTATAATGTTCCAAATCAAATGCAATACCAACAACAACTCAACAGCAACAACGCAAACTACAACAACAACCCACACATTGCGCATTGTTTAGAGCGGTTATAAAGTGTTGAACAGTTTCAACCTGTCAGAATCGAGACGAGGCAGTGCGTTGAATCACCTGATTGGACGGCGAACCAGTGAGTTGATTCATTCAGGAAATGAAGCAGTTGCTGCTTCGGATGTCACATGTCACGTGATTTGAAGCAAGCTTCGAAGCACTGCTTCTATGGAATAGGAAGTCCAGGGTTGAAGCTCCGTTCGAAGCTTCAGTGTCAAACTGCCATCACTAGCTATAGTTACTTTGCAGATATAGGATTTAGGATACCTTTACCAGCTTGATCAATACATCAATGATTAGATAACCAAACTATTTCATATTTATTATTCAAGTATATTTAGATGCCAATATTTTTGTACTTTTACTAGAGTAACATTTTGAATACAGGACTTTTACTTGCAACATAGTATTCCTACACGTTGGTATGTCTAAAATTACTTTAGTACAATATTTGAGTACTCCTTCCACCTCTGGTAAGCACATTTACCCAAGTACTTTACGTAAATACACTTTTGAGTTACTTCTTTCCACTTTCTGCTATATACTCTATATAAATCATCTTCTTTTTTACTTCCCTTATTTAGGAATGTAAAAATTACTACAATATTTCCTTTGATAACTTCAGTCACTTTAAAGAATGAGATCATTATTACAAAACATGATGAACCAATAATATATCATGTATGATAAGAGGTTAAGATAAACTTGATTGATCACTGGGTTTTACTGAGGTCAAATATCAGATGGATTTGTCCAAACTGCTAATAATGAACATCCATAACCATAATATAATGCTAAAAACTAATGAATAAAATAATTAGAACACCAGAGATGAAACCTTAGCACATGTAGCGTAGATAAAGTGATTTAAAAAGTAGCCATATGCAGTTCTGGTCCTACTGCTTCTTGGTCTAAAATAATTAAAAAAGGATGTTAGCCGAGTGAGGATTTGTTTTCAAACTTAAAGCCCCTGCTTTGGTCGTCTAGCCTTATAGATCCAAAGTTTAGTTACAGAAATAACTGACATTTTCCCACAATTCTTGCATTGATCCTTTCTTGCGCAGGCCGTGTCCTGTGCCAGATGTTCCCCTGTGGATCAGAGGAGGTGGACGAGGCCATTAAGAGCGCCCACTCTGCCTACCTGAAGTGGAGCAAGATGGCGGGCATGGAGAGGGCTCGGATCATGTTGGAGGCCGCCCGCATCATCAGAGTGAGTCTGGGAACTAGCCAGTGTTGTCTCAGTGTTGTGCAACTTAAATTGGAGCGGACTAGCATGCAGTAAGACACTAGTTACTCATTAAAGCACAAACATGCCCCCCTCCCTCTACTGTTGGCCTAGTTTGGCACACAATGAGCCTTTTGAGTGTCGGTGCGACCTCTTTGATGTCATCCGGGTCAGGATTTCAACCTCAATTTGTCAGAGTTATTACATAATCTTAAATGGATCGTTTGGTTTGTGTGAAGTGAGGCTGTATGAGTTACTTATTTATAGTTGGTGTAGTACCTAAGCTAAGCAATGTACCACTGTGGTTCAGAATTAACAAAACATTTGAGTTCCCTAATTAAAATTCTACAGCTACCTCGACTGTTTTTTAGATTTGTTTGCATTATTGTTGGACTGGCGGGAATCCAAAACTAACCCTTAAAAATACAAACCCCAATTCTAATGAAGTCATGACGTTGTGTAATAAATTAATAAAAACTTAATTTAATGATTTGCAAATCCTTTTGGTCCAATATTCAATTAAATACACTTTGCAAATATTCACTAATTTAGAATTTCTAGTACTCTTTTACTACGAAGCCACACTGTTGTAACACGTGCAGAATGTGGCTTGGCATTGTCTTGCTGGAATAAGCAGGGAAGTCCCTGAGAAACACCAGTGTGAGAAAAAGTTTTTAGAGAGTACTTGTCCATGGACAAGTGAGTTTGGAAATGTACTTGTCCGAATACATTTTTCAATTGTCCAGAATGGACAAAAATTGGGGCCACTGGAATCTTCTTCTTCGTCATCGTATTTTACATTTTCCCACGGTTTTTATGACACCGCTAACGTAAGTGAGAAGTGAGATTGTACTGCATCACACATAGGGTTGGGTATCGTTTGGATTTTAACGATTCCGGTTCTGCTTTTCGATTCCGGTTATTTTCGGTTCCGGTTCTTTGAGAGGGTAAAAATAAGTCCCATGACAAACTGGGAGAAAAATATATTTATGAAAACATTAAGTTAAATCTGTATTCCTATTTACAAATCACATACTGTTTAATTTCTTACGGTTATTGAATACAATTATATAAAAATAATCTCTGCATTGTTTAGTTAGTTCTAAGTGGTGCAGTTTGAGAATGTACGATTGGCCCAGTCTCCTCTGATGTTACACTGCAACCTGCCTGTGAGACACAGTCCAACCACACATGTCCAACACATAGGACATAACCTAATAATAATAATAATAATAATAAAATACATTATATTTATAGCCTATAGGCCTAGCGCTTTTCTACAACGCAAAGACGCTTGCACGCTTACACACGTCCTGCAATACACATGCTGCAGCTGCTCACTGTTTGTAAAAGTAAATAAATAGTATTTTCATTTCAATAATGTACTTTCTATACCCTGCTTCATAAACAATGCTGACATCCTGCTCCTCCGAGTCTGGGGGTCCGGGGATGTGAGGACAGCGCGAGGACAGACAGGGAGGCTGCTTCACTTCATAAAGGAAATGGTGGTTAATATTAACAACACAGGAGTTAAAACGCTTAATAACCTTCATTACGTGTTAGAGAAAGAACATAAGAAAGTTTGACAAAGATGAGGCTGTTAAACGGGCAGCGGATCCGCTGTGTGTAGAAAGAGAGAGAGACGCTGAGCGGCAGCGATCAGCTGATACGGAGCATAGAGAGAGCCGCGGGGCTCGGCCTCGCCTCCTGTCCTCACAACTCTTATTAATCCCGGTACCGGAAAAATTGTTATTTGTTCCTACTCGGAACCGAGTGTTGCTTCCCAACCCGCCCACTGTGCTACACTTCCCGCCCCGCTCCGCCCCGCCCCCGTCTAACTGTACAGAAAGCGGCGAGATGCATTTCCTTAGGAATCGACGAGCAGAACCGAAACTAACACTTCTAAACGAACAATGGCGGACACGGACCATTTGCGAATGAGTTCTGCCTTTTGTAAACTGAATGTATCAATAATTTGTCAATAAATCAGGTCGAAAAACGTCACTTGTCTGCCGGACAAGTCAATTGAAAGATCTACTTGTCCGATATTGTAAATAACACGTCCCGGACGGTGGGACGTGTACTTTTTCGCACACTGAACACACAAGAAAGATGGGCATGTTACCCATGCTATGGTCCCTCACACCCCCCACACCATCACAGATGCTGGCTTTTGAACTTTGCGCTGATTTTGACGTGTGGAGTCATCAGACCACAGCACACTTTTCTACTTTGCATCAGTCTATCTCATATGAGCTCGGGCCCAGAGAAGCGGCAGCATTTCTGGGTGTTGTCAATATATATGATTAATATATTCACAAAGTGGTGAACCTCTCCCCATCCTTGCTTGTGAACGACTTTTGGAACGTGTTGCCGGCACCAAAGTAAAAATGAGTGGATATTTGCAAAAAAACATAAAGTGTATCAGTTTAAACATTACATATCTTGTCTTTATAGTGAATTAAATTGAATATAGGTGGAAAAATATTTGCAAATCATTGTATACTGTTTTTATTTACACAACTTCATTGGAATTGGGGTTTGTACAAAAATGTTGCAATTGTCGCCATTTTTAGTTTTGTGTAAAAGGTCAAAATAATATTTACCACCTAATTGCGTCCTCTGTAGTGAAGTCCGCCTTCAGCTTGGCGGTGGTGATGCGCAGCCATGCGACCGTGATGTAGTTCGTTTAAAGCCTAACGTTAGTTTTTTATTTAAAGGTCCCCTATTATACTGTTTTTCATCAATATATTATAGTTCTCATATATATATAAAACATGTCTCTGAAGTGTTTGGCTCGAAACACCAAACAGATCATTGCAGCATTACCCATAATCCCCTCTGTTTCAGCCCTGTTTCCAAAGTGCTGATTCTCTGTCTGTTACTTTAGATGAAAATAAGGAGCCCCTCCCCACGCCCCTCTGAGAGACATTTGCTTACAAAGAACACAATGGTGCTCTAGTGCGGCTTTCACACCAGCGCTTTCCCTTTCTAGCTCCGAGCTAGAGCTTTTCTGGTTCAGCTCCGGTTTCCCTTTTCTGCTCCCGCTCTGTTCACACCGCCCAGAGCCCGACTGGTGCTGCCGCTGCTGCGTCATGACGTCACCGTTTACATCGCTGATTTGTTTCCCAACGGCGTTATGGCGCTCACAACAACAACAACGGGGAACTGCGTCGGGTCGATGATCGTGTTGCTTTTAATCACACGAAGCCAGATTAAATTAAATAACGACTTCTCCAACCTTATACTTTTCTCCAGAGTGCCGTGGTTCATTGTTTATTAATGTGTTTCTGCAGCATTTACCGACCGCTGCAGTGCTGCTCTTCCACAGGAGTTTATTCTCCCGTTAGCTCCCGGTTAGCTCACACTGCAGCGGCCGCTCTAAAGTATTCACTGTCCGACTCACACAAGCAGCTGATGCATATCCCCAGTTCCCCTTAGCCTAAGTGAATGTGTGTCAGTCTGAATTGACGCTGTTTGGCATCACAACGCTGTTATGAAAGTTTCTCTGGTATAAAATGGGTGATGTTGGCATAGCAACCGAAGCTAAACTGACTACTTGCTATTGCTATCCTATTGTGGCATAAGCCGTTTTCTACAGGCTCATTTAACCGGCGTATTTTTATTATGATTCTACTTGTGATAGTCGGACACGACAACCTGTGCAGCCCATGTATTGATTCCATCAGATAGCTGCTATAATACAAAACAACACGTCTGCCTCTCTCCACAATGATCGATAACAGTGAACGGATGGTCAAAGTAAGGTACACATAAACAGAATCACACGAAGCCTGGTTAGTGTTGCCTGACTTTATAAAGTGTGTTTATAGGCACTACTGCTTGTAGGCAGGCATAACAGTCGACCCATGTTCAGGGGAGGTGGGTTTAGTTTCCTGCACGCCTCGACGTAAGAGAGACGTAAGCGACGCCACCTCTTAGCTCCGAAGCTCTTGCCTCTAGACCGACAATTTTTTGGAGCTGGAAGTGAACCGGATTCCGGAGCTAAGAGGCGGTGCCGCTGCGGTGTGAACAGGAAAAACCGGCACTTTTCAGGCTCTAGCTGAAAACGCGTTGGTGTGAAAGGGGCATAGGAGGAGGTTAAGGTGGGGGGGGGGGCGGTTACCTTGGTTGGTGATTGGCTAATGGTTACACAAGTTTTAAACATCGTTATGACATCATAAAGTGGCCAAAATCTGATCAGCTCATTTTCAGACAGGTTTTTATTAGAGCTGTCAGTCGATTAACATATTTAATCGCGATTAATCGCATGATTGTCCATAGTTAATCGCAAATTAATTGCACATTTTTTTATCTGTTCTAAATGTACCTTAGAGGAATATTTTTCAAGTTCTTAATACTCTTATCAACATATGAGTGGACAAATATGCTTTATGCTAATGTTTATTATCATTTGAACAATGACAAATATTCTCATGAATATTAAACACAACAACCTGAACATTACAAATATTCGCCTCAATTCAACATGGAACCTCTCTCATACAATAATACAATTGTGTGTGTGTGTGTGTGTGTGTGTGTGTGTGTGTGTGTGTGTGTGTGTGTGTGTGTGTGTGTGTGTGTGTGTGTGTGTGTGTGTGTGTGTGTGTGTGTGTGTGTGTGTGTGTGTGTGTGTGTGTGTGTGTGTGTGTGTGTGTGTGTGTGTTGTGTGTGTGTGTGTGTGTGTGTGTGTGTGTGGTGTGTGTGTGTGTGTGTGTGGTGTGTGTGTGTGTGTGTGTGTGTGTGTGTGTGTGTGTGTGTGTGTGTGTGTGTGTGTGTGTGTGTGTGTGTGTGTGTGTGTGTGTGTGTGTGTGTGTGTGTGTGTGTGTGTGTGTGTGTGTGTGTGTGTGTGTGTGTGTGTGTGCGCGCGCAACTCAAGGCATATGCTCGAACGTATGGGCTCAGAACAGTCTCATAATACACACATGCGCACAGAAGGATTCACACTTGTATTTCATGATCCGCAAAAGGATTCAAACTTGTATTTCCGGATCCACACTTGTGTTTTTCAATGCACACACAAATGTATTCCGTTTCATATACATGTAAATAAAATCCAAATACAGAAAAAAGTTTTACATGTGTATTTTTGATCCTCACATATTTGTTTTCCGTTTAAATCCTCTGAACCTGCAAACACAAACAGCGTTCTGTGCACGGATCGCTGTGCATTCGTGTGTGGGTTTTTTGAGACTCCCCTGACGGTCAGCCGATTCGTACTTGTAATTATTTCTATCTATAGCCAATCAGATGTCTCCTCAATTCTAAGCCAATCACATGAGCGCGCCCCCACGAGGGTAGATTTCTTGCGTTCATGACGTAGTGCTTCATGTCATGTACGCATTTTGCGCAGTCCGGAGCTCACAGGTCCATGGAGCCTAATCTCAGGACACCTCCACTCTCAGTACAGCGCCACTTTCCGAACAGGAAATGCACGAAAATACAAGCCTTTATATTATTAAGGCACCGCGCCACTTCCCAAACCATTGATGAATGCTTGTGTACACAAAAACATCAGGCAAAACCGTTTTAAATGTGTGTTTCCTGTATGGTGAATACAGCTGCTTTATTTATGTCTGTATGAAGTTGTTGTGAGTGTGGAGGGAGCAGCTACAGGTTAGCTTAGCCTAATCGATCAGTGCACTACGAAGCCAGTGATAGTGAATCCTTCTGTGTGCATGTGTGTATTATGAGACTGTTCTGAGCCCATAGACATAGGGAGATTCTTGGACTGTTAACGGGGGGGAGCCCCGCCGGTCATTATCGGCCGATATTCACTCTTAATAGGTTGATCGGTGCTCACTATAAAGGCCGATCAGGAGAGCTGGATCTGATCGATATGGACATAAACGTGAGTGAAGTATAACCGGACGCGAGAGAGAGATCAGATCAGCTGCTGAGTCTGATGGAGACACGCTGCTCTGCATGAGCCTGATGCTCCTCCCTCTGTTTAGCGAGCTGACCGGACTGCGCAAAATGCGTATATGAAGTAATCTTACCCTCGTGGGGGCGCGCTCGTGTGATTGGTTTAGAATGAAGGAGACATCTGATTGGCTATAGATAGAAAACATTACAAGTACGAATCGGCTGACCGTCAGGGGAGTCTCAAAAAACCCACACACGAATGCAAAGCGATCCGTGCACAGAACGCTGTTTGTGTTTGCAGGTGCAGCGGTTTTAAACGGAAAATAAATATGCGAGGATCAAAAATACACATGTAAAACTTGTTTCTGTATTTGGATTTTATTTACATGTATATGAAACGGAACACATTTGTGTGTGCATTGAAAAACACAAGTGTGGATCCGGAAATACAAGTTTGAAACCTTTTGCAGATCATGACATACAAGTGTGAATCCTTCTGTGTGCATGTGTTTATTATGAGACTGTTCTGAGCCCATACGCTGTGGCCA
>NC_047506.1:40672575-40802575 GCF_902827115.2 Pseudochaenichthys georgianus
AAAGCTTCCGAAGCGCGTCCTATCCTCAGTTTATCCTCGCAAATGCCTTTTTCAATAAGACTCTGGTCAATCACTGCAACGAAGTCGGCGAGCTAAAGTCTTTTCATTAACGCTTTGTAATTGTTTCTGAAGAAGAAATCGGGCATGTCATTCCGACAATCGTGTTGCCTCTGGTCGGGGTCACTGCGTCGGCATTCTTTGCAGATTTCTTTTCTGTACCGATACATCACCCTCTCCAGAATATGAAACAACTCCGAATTCACTGTGTCCCTAAACCGAGACTTCTTGACCCGAGGAGTAGCATCAGCAGCAGTAGTACTGCAAGATTCGGGTTTCCCACATGGTGGTGTTGCTGGTGGACTCTGTTCCTGACTGCAACTCGCGGGGGGAGTCTTGGCTTTTCTCTGCTCCATGGCTAGTTTACAACGGTCGTCTTAGCGAGGTCCTTCGTTTTAGATGATTTGCTGAGTGGAGGGTGGGGCTCATTGCGTTGAATGGGGGAGTCAATTATAGAATTGAGAGTTTTTAGAAAAAAGTTCTTTAAGCGTTGTAGCTTTTTCATCTCATCTCCAGCAATAGGTCATAATTTAAGAACAAGTAATAGTTTTGTCAAGATTCTACAGAAAAAAGTCAAAAGTATAGTATGTCAGAAATTGTCATTGTGTCATTGTGTACAAATAGTATGTTGAAAATTAATAAGAAAAAGAAAACTCAATTCAATACAAATTAATGAATATTTTACCCTGTTCTAAAGTTTTGCACCCCTTAAAGAAAAACCCCTTCCTTACCAAGTACTTCATATTATACCCTTTGTTAAGTGTTGCGTACATCAAGGTGTATCTCAAAGTATCTTGGTAGCAGAAAATAACTAAAATATGTAAGTTTATCAGAAAAGAAAAAACCTTGTTTATCTGAACAAGTGTTGCATACACCAAAGTGTGTCTAAAAGTATCTTAGTAACACAAGAAAAAAGAGAATAAAGCGTTGATGTTAACAAAAACTGGATTGTTCCACTGAAATAATAAATAAATAATTTCAAAAAGTGCTCTTAAAAAGAACAAATGTATTCAGATAAAGTATTTTGTTAGACTATTAAGTCCACGATGGTTACATTTAACCCCTAAACCATTTGTATTATATGTTTGTTTTCCTAATAAAGCCAGAGTCACCTGAATTAATTTTGTCTCCATACCTTTTATTTTTTACATTTTGTAACAATCTTAAAACATTTGTAGAGAACAAACACTGTGGTTAAAATGAGTGTCTTTATGACGTCTCTCACACACAGTTGGTATTTTTCACAAAATTCATTTTTAAACACATCATCTTGATACAGAGATAACACATTTTCGTAAGACAACCCCGACACTCTTTTTACATAGGTAGAATACACAATGTTTTTCTTTGAGGGGTCCTTAGTTTAAAATGATCTGGTGAGGAGGGTGTGACTTGTTATGTTGAGTGGGAGTCCTCTGTAAAGGTGAGATTCTTTTTCATCAGTATAATGTCCATCGATGTCTGACTCTGTTTAAAAAGTTCTTTAAGCTTTGTAGCTTTTTCATTAATCATTTTCAGCCAAGCAGTCAGTGGCACCCGTACAGATGTCTGAAAAACTCCACATGTAGAGTTAAAATTCTCCAAAACAAAATCATCAGAGGGGTCCTTCCCCCGCGTCTCCAAACGGCTTGCACGGTAATACCATCGCCCCGATGGACCGCTTTTAGTTTCCCAGACGGTGCTTGTCAGGACTCTTCTCACTTCTGGCAGCGGGGAAATAACTCTTTCTTCCTCCACATTGAGGGGCGGCGGTGAAATCTCTTCTTTGATCTTGCATGCTGTCTGTGTTTCTTTGCTTTTCTTTGCAAATATCTTGTACACCGCTGGTTCCACTATGGTTTCTTGATGCACTACAGTGGTTGCGTGGAGATCTCTGGAAGACACCAGAGTTAACACAGCCCAATCTGTTGAGGTCAGTGTCGCTTTAACACTGCGGGGTCCATACGTTTCTCCATTCTTCAGATTGTAGAAATGCAGTTCATTCCCCATATAGTTGAATACATAACCCCAAACATCGCCATTTTTCAGAGTCCATTCTTCATGAAGTTCTTCGGCTGGAGGCGTCTGAATCCTGCACAGATATTGCATTTGTTTCTTGATTGGCGCTCCGGACTGATGGCTGTACGTTGTCACAGGCGTCTCGCTGATTAAACCCATATCTATGCTTCTCTTGGCCATTTTTCTTTTTTGAAAAGTGCCTTGGTGATTGGAAATGACTGGCCTGTTATTTAGTTTGAGCGTATTTATTTTTCGTCTATTTCCATCCCCTTACTTTTAAATGTTCTGGTGAGGAGGGCGGGATATGTTATGTTAAGTGGAGGCGGAGCCCTTGTACAAGCTGGAGGCTTCATGGAGTGAAATGGAGCAGAAACACATTCTTTATGGGTACAGCAAAATTCTAATATTATCCCTAGTACAACCTCACACAAAACTTAATATTGGGTTTCCTTATAGTGGTGTAAAGTAATTATAAAAAGACAAAGATCATGTTTTTAAAATTGTTTTATTATTTCCCCTCTTCAGAGAGACTTTTCTTATAGTTAGTAAAAAAGTAATTACACATTAGTTCACAGTCGTTACAATTAAAAAAGAGAATATCCTCAGGTATCACATTATACAATTACGACTTTTTGAGATATTTTCAACACAATATACTTGTAACTTTTTTTTATAGGGCTTCAGATATTTTGCATGTCTGCATAAACACGGTTTCATCTTTCTTGAAACTGTCCGTTTTACAAAAGAGTGAAGAATAATGGCTGTTTTTAAACATTTGACAGATTTATGCTTAAATTCTCTGAGAAAGTTACTGAAAGATGCACTTTTGTGTATAAAAGCTGAAAAGTAGATAATGAAGTACTTTGTGTCAGTAGATTTCGTTAAGAATCTGACTCTTAATGTCAGTTTGTGATTTTGAGGCTATTTCAGTGAAAAACAAGGCTGTTTTGAACATTTGCCAGATTTATGCTTAAAAGATACACTTTTGTGTATAAAAGCGGACCACTAACATAAAGTACTCTGTTTGAGGAGATTTCGTTCTGACTCTAAAAAGGCAAGTTTTTTTTTTTATTTAAAGACTTTTTTACAGACACTCGGCAGATTTATGTGTAAAGATTTAGTTAAGAAACTCTTAACCCCCCATCCCCCGAGAGCCAAGCATAATCACCCCCCTGCAGTAGCTCGGGTGTGAACCCCATACAGAATGTCAGTCACTGCGTAAAACTTTTTTAGTGACACTCTGCAGATTTGTGTGTAATTCACTCACAAAGGAACTGTAAGATACAATTTTTATACATGCAAAACCTGTCATTTTGGAGAGACCATCTCGAGTGAGCTATAATTTGAAAGTACACAACCGGGGGGGGGGTGGAAATATGCCCCTTCCTTCAGACTTCCTTACAGAGCCCCTCCTCCAACACACATGAGCGCTCACATGACCAGAAAGAGGCTGTACTCTGAACCCGGCCCCGATGCTGCATTCGTTTCTTGACTGGCTCTTCAGACGGGTAAGCTGTCACAGGCTGGTTAAACCCCATTCGAGGCGTCTCTTGACATTTTTCTTTTTTGAATGGTGACTTGGTAAGTGTAAATGACTGTCTTTTTTAATTTAGTTTGAGTGTATTTCTATCTTCATCTAATTCCACCCCCACTATCTGCTGGCTTCATAGCCACAGGAAGGGGGGTGGAGAAAAGGGGGGAGGCTGGGAGGGGACGGGTAGACAGTCTCACGCATAACTTCAAAGAGACACCTAGATTAACATCAAAGGCTTGCACCAGTGTGAAATCACACCTGCCTGTTATAGCACCTCACATCAAAGGGCAAAACATCAAAGGCTAATTAGATTAGATAACAAAGGGCTCTGAGGGACAGGGGCCAGACAACATAACTTCAAAGAGTCTGCCTTAATCAACACATCAAAGAACTGTACAACAAAGGCACTACACAGGGGGGCTTTTCACACCTACCTGTTATAACACACATCAATGGACTAGACTACAAAGGGGTGTGAGGGAACAGGGGCCAGACAACATACCTTCAAAGAGTCTGCCTTAATCAACACATCAAAGAACTGTACAACAAAGGCACTACACAGGGGGGCTTTTCACACCTACCTGTTATAACACCCATCAATGGACTAGACTACAAAGGGGTGTGAGGGGACAGGGGCCAGACAACATACCTTCAAAGAGTCTGCCTTAATCAACACATCAAATAACTGTACAACAAAGGCACTACACAGGGGGGCTTTTCACACCTACCTGTTATAACACACATCAATGGACTAGACTACAAAGGGGTGTGAGGGGACATGGGCCAGACAACATAACTTCAAAGAGTCTGCCTTAATCAACACATCAAAGAACTGTACAACAAAGGCACTACACAGGGGGGCTTTTCACACCTACCTGTTATAACACACATCAATGGACTAGACTACAAAGGGGTGTGAGGGGACAGGGGCCAGACAACATACCTTCAAAGAGTCTGCCTTAATCAACACATCAAAGAACTGTACAACAAAGGCACTACACAGGGGGGTTTTTCACACCTACCTGTTATAACACACATCAATGGACTAGACTACAAAGGGGTGTGAGGGGACATGGGCCAGACAACATAACTTCAAAGAGTCTGCCCTAATCAACACATCAAAGGGTCTCGCAATGGGGGCCGGGACTTAGCTCATTTGCATAAGTAGGGAGAGGTGTGACCTGTCACACTACCTGTCACTTTTTGGATTGAAACAGCATGGTTATAACTACTCTAGTGCTCCAACATATTGTACATGATGGGCTGGGACTGGGATTGTACGTAATGGGGGTGCGACATCTCTAACCGGCTGACCAATCACAACAGAGCTGGCCAGCTAACCAATCAGAGCAGACTGTGCTCTGGTTTCAGACAGAGGGTGAAAAGAAGTGCTGCAGCACAGGCAGTATGAGAACAATAAAGAGCTTTTTGAAGTTTTGAAGGAAGTTTTTCCTTGTACGATGTGAGGGTCTAAGGACAGAGGGTGTGTGATATTTTGTACAAACTATGAAGTCCACTGAGACAAATGTAACATTTGAGATATTGGGCTATATAAATAAACATTGATTGATTGATTGATTGATTGATTGATTGATTGATTGATTGATTGATTGATTAAAGCATAGAGACATGTCCCAGTAGAGACACTACGTACTGATATGAAAACAGCGAATGAGCATATGATGTTCTCTTTAAGTTTGTGACTTTAATCGCTGAGATTTCTTTTCTTTCAAATTCATGACTTTTAATAGTCTTCAAATAAATAAAATATTTTTTTTCTTTAATCCCAGAAGAGTTTTTTCTCTGTATTTTACACTATCCACCTCAGAATCAGAAACGGGTTTATTTCCAGGTAGGTTCACACGTACGAGGAATTTGACTTGATGTCATGGTGCATACATAAAATATAAAACAAAAAATCAAAAAAAGGTACACAGATAGCGAACTATGTTAAGAACACTGTAACAAAAATATAGATAGATAGCAATAAAATAAAGCAAAATAGAATGCAGTAAATATGAAATATGTGCAGTAAGCAATATTTGAACAATGTGTGCATTAATGTGTGCATTAATGTAATGCGTATAGAGTCTGCGTTGTGGCTGAGGTAAAGTGTCAGTGGGGGGGCCGGGCCTTGTTTTTACCTCCCATTCTAATCATAAAATATATTGGAGTAACGTTTCTGTTATAAATCTTTCAGAACATGCTCAACTTCTCCAAGGCTTCTGTTGTTAATGCCCCGTGTGTTTCCTGTCCCTCAGGTCATGGAGATGTCTGCAAAGAGTGTGAAGCATGTGACTCTGGAGCTCGGGGGAAAATCTCCCCTCCTCATCTTCAAAGACTGTGAGATGGAGAACGCAGTGAAGGGAGCACTCATGGCAAACTTCCTTACACAGGGACAGGTCAGCTTTCTTCCTCTGTTGCATCCAGCTCAATCTGGTTGAGTGCATTCTTTGACGGCTTTAAAAGCTCTCTTTTCATTGTATAGGTGTGCTGCAATGGGACCAGAGTGTATGTGCAGAGGGAGATCATGCCGCAGTTCCTGGAAGAAGTGGTGAAGAGGACCAAGGTCATCCCTGTGGGTGACCCGCTGCTAGATGACACCCGCATGGGAGCGCTGATCAGCAAGCCCCAGCTGGACAAAGTGCTGGCATATGTCAACCAGGCCAAGAAAGAGGTGTGTTTATAACTTGAATGATCCCTGAGGAAGAGTTGAGCAACTGTGGAGGAGTGTTTATCTGAGATAAAGCAGCTGTGATAGCAACTGACCTCGAAGCAGATATGAGGTTTTAATATGCTTATCTTAGTTCCATAGTTAATATTTCACTTTTTTTCAGGGAGCCAGAGTGCTCTGTGGAGGAGAGCCTTTTGTCCCCAGTGACCCTAAATTGAAAGGGGGTTACTTCATGTCACCCTGCGTTCTTGGTAAGTCTCCTGGAATATTCTCCAGGTTGCCTGGATATTTTGTAACCCTCTTTAGAGTGGCGCAGGAATGGGTTCTTAACCTGGAAATGGGTTAGCATTTTAGCAGCTCCCTCGCCTTGAAGTCAATGGTTTTTGGTTAGATTCCCAAAATAAAGTCTGTGGTGAAGACCAGTTTACGAGTCACATTTTGTTCCTCAACAAAAGATATGTCAGTAAATACTCCACTGGTGAATATATTACCATTTCTTTAAAAACAGCAGTTGCTAACAAGCGACCAAAAGAGATTCCTGAACTTCAGTAGCCGCCTTTAGCTTAGCGGTGGTGACCTGCAGCCAATTAACTGTGTTTTAGCCTAACATTAGCTTTATCACTGCACCACTCTTCCTTTACACAACACGCATGTCCCAGAATGCAACATATTGAACATCTGGTGCTTTCCAACCCTACACAGATAACTGCAGAGACGAAATGACCTGTGTGAAGGAGGAGATCTTTGGTCCAGTCATGTCTGTGCTGCCTTTCGACACAGAGGAGGAAGTGATCAAGAGGGCCAACAACAGCCCCTTTGGATTAGCCTCTGGAGTGTTCACCAGGTCAGCAGAGTTTACACACAACACACTTGAGTTGCACATTTCTCTGCAGTCTGTTGCAACTGCTTATCGCTGACACTCTGCTCCTGAAAATGGTTAGTTCTATGCATTCCTTTATTGTTTTTGGAATTCATTTTGCAACAGAGGCTTTTCTGTGGTTGGAGCTGTGTGATCACATTGCATCCAGAAGAGTAACTCCCTTTTGTGCTCAAAGTCAGAAACATGTTCTTTTCCTCTGCATGCAGGGACATCTCTCGAGCCCATCGTGTGGCTGAGAACCTGCAGGCAGGGACCTGCTTCATCAACAACTACAACATCAGCCCTGTGGAGGTGCCTTTCGGAGGGTACAAGATGTCAGGTAGGGTGTTTAGGTGGTCAGTCAGCACTTTTGTCATTGTTAGATATACAGCTCATCAATAGCAGTGGTAGTTCATATTGATATAAAATAGCTGACTGGAAATTAGCATTGCAATGTGAGCGAGAGAGGAGAATACAAAAATACAAAGAAAAGCAGAGAAAATATATTAATAAGCTCATTGGAGCAGACTACAGTTGTCGCCCCCTAGTGGTGTTTTACATTTAAAGCCCAGTGAGAGAATGCTTGAAGCTGTCGATAGGACATTTTGATATAACATACTGTTAACATACATGGATATAATTATTTGTGTGAAACAACTTGACTTTAATTATATTCTGTAAAAATGTATTGATTGTAACTTTATTGACATTTTATTTGGAGAGCAAATGAAAAAAATATTTAGGTCAGGTTTTATAGCAATCGACATTTTCATTGTTATGCTGTGTACATTCTAAATCAGTAAACAAATGCTGCTTATATATATATTGCCGTTAATAATGAATGAAAATTACAAAGTCTTTAATTTAGTTGAAAAATGAATGAATGGTTTCTTTCTGCTTCTGCTTTAAATGATTTCATTTTGCATTTCCAGTAATCTTGAAAGATATGCTATTTCCACCTCCTTCTCAAAACTGTTTTGTGGATTTAGAAACAATTCAGCGGTTTAATGTTTTACAAAAAGTAAAGAGGCCCCCAAACAAATAATGCTTTGGGAACCCTGTTGTTTAGAGAGACTAAATATTCTTACTGAATAGCTGTGGGCGTGGTAACACCTCTGCTGATATTCCCCAGGCTTCGGCAGAGAGAACGGCCAGGTGACCATCGAGTACTACTCCCAGCTGAAGACTGTGGTTGTGGAAATGGGCGACGTGGACAGTCTCTTCTAGAACTCACCAACTGTGCGCTGCTGATGCAGAACTGTCATCAAATAATTCTGGCTTCAGTCATGTGCTAGGCAACACACATGAGAGCACTTTCTTTGCACTATGTATGCTTTGTACTTTTGGAGGGGCAGATTTGTTTCAAATGCGCATGTAAGAAGTGAATACTTTACTATCTCTAGGCAACCAGTGGACCTACTTTTCTCTAAACCAAGTATATAAACACAAGCCTATATGTCAAACTAACTGCTTCATAAAAAACACTTGCAGCTGATATGTACACTCAATGAGAAATGATACTATAGTGAAAGGAACTGTGTGAACAGGTTTCTTTTTACTGTATGCTTAACTAAAACACTAAATAAGAAAACAAATGCCTTTTTTCAAAAATAAAAATGTTTTAGATACTAATGCTTGGTTCCTGTTGGCTTTTTTACTTTTCATAAAAGATGAATTAAGAACAATGGATGACACAATTATTAGAAATCACCATGAAGCTCTTCCTGTTATTTAAAACAAGACAGTTATTCTTTGTATTCAGTGGCAGGTCATTAGGGGCCGGTGGGTTACAGCTCCACCTAGTGTCAGCAGAAAGTTAAAAATGTAAATAATAATTACAAAAAAATACATCTTAAAATATATTTTACGATCATGTTTAATCATCTGATTCGTCTGTACATTGCTGTTTTAGTCTGTTCTTCTAATTAGTGTCTACAGTGTCCTTTTGAGCCGTTTTGAGCGACGTGGGTCAAGCCCATAGACTGGTCAAGCCCCGATCAAGCCCCTAGGTTCATCTCAATTGAGTATTTCACCTCCTCCTTTCCCTCAATCACGTCCCTTCCTTGCGTCTTAGCTCTATCTATGGGAGCTGTTCCAAAATATTTAAAGTTGGAACAAAGTATAAACTACACAACACAAGTCTAATGCACAGCAATCCATAAGATAAGTCCGATATTTTCATGAAAACTCCCCAGGACTCCGGAGTTTGCTGCATGAGTTGCACTGTATGATCGCTGGAGGACTGGGCTGTCACTCAAAAACTGAGTAGCCAATGGGGACGCACCCCTGAAAGTCCCACCCACCTGGGACGTTTGTGTCAGAATCGAAAACAAAAAATTAGGGAGCGCAAACGAGAGAGCTGCAGCGAGAGCAAAAGTCTGATCATTGAGATCTGCAAACAAAAAGATATGTTAAAGCAAAGAAAAAAGACTTATAGTTTACATGATTACACAAATGATTTGTTTGCAACTTAGTTTTATTTTTGAAATTACATTTATTTAGCTTGACTGAGTTTTTTTTCTCTTAAACTCCTAGTTTTGCTTGATTCTGAGAAAATGTTGCTTTATCTTTATGAAACAAAACTAATCCCATACATGCCTACCCTCATACCCTACTTTTATAATTTTCTAAAAAAAAAATCTATCGATTCGATTTATGTTTCGACTTTTGAAACTACAAGAAGATAAGGAGGACTTTTACAAAAAAGTAATAGAGATTTTTGTCCAGAAAGATAGGCAAATGGACTTCATCTTCAAGTCAAGGTAAGACCACAGTTTTATTGAAAATGGGATCTTACTAAGAGAGAACAATTCAGTATTTAAATGATAAAATTACATTTTTTGGGTATCCTTTTGTTGACCTGTCTGTTTAAAATTAATCGAAGCATCAGACTAAAATAGCTTTTGAAAATAATATTATATTTTGATTTAGGTCAAAATATAATATTTGGAAACCTGAAGAGTCAGTGCTAGTGCCTCACCAGCCATGGACCTCGCTGCACTTCACTGCAGAAGCTTATAATAAAAATCTACGTTTTTTGTGCCTCACCACTTTTGTACATATAAAAACGCCACTGCTAAGATGACAACAGAGACTTTCGACCCAAAACCAGCTGTTGACTTGGATGCAAGCATCTAATCGCAGACTCAACCAGAGAGAAAGTAGTAGGCCTACATCATCAGCTACCATGTCTGACAGAGAGGAAGACAGTGAGGAGAACAGTCAGGAGAACAGTCAGGAGGGTAGTGATGACAGCTTGTAGGATTACTGGTCGTGCTAATGTTGTCTTGTGTTCACCTCTGCATGTGTGTTCTGTGCTCACCTCTGCATGTGTGTTCAGTGCCGTGTGTCTGGCAAATAAAGTCAAGACCCCCTCAAAAGTTACGGTTTATTTCATTTTAAGGATGAGCACCAAGCAACATCTCCAGGTGCTCCTTTGAGAACCAGGGCAAAAAAGTTATGTGCACCCCCTGATTATTAGAATATTTCCCTCTAAATCTGGGCTGCAGTCGAATAGTCCAAAAATCAGCTCCTAAATTCTAACCCTATCGTCTATTCCTTGACCTCTGAGTGAAACGTCATGGGGTTAAGGGATAGTGGATAGGAGAATTCAAAAGGATTTAGGAGGAGAGACTGCGGTACTTGCCCTATACTATTGCATACCATTACATTAATCAAGGAAGGACAAGTACCTCTAATATGTATGTAATAACAGTAGGCCTACTAAGTTATTCCACCCTGCATGTTTAGTATGCGTACATTTCTGTGAAGTAAAAAAAGTGTATCAACAAATTCCATGCTTTTATTTTGACATCTTGAACCGGAAGTGTTTATACTTGGACAGTACATTAACATTTCGGCGTTTAGCTTGTAGTTCAACAATGCAGGTAATATTATTGAAATGCCTTTATATCCATTTACAGTATGCGACTTTTTTATATTTTCACGTGCGTTCTAATTGAAGTTGTACTCGCATACTTGTATGCTTTGCTCCTGATTTACGTATGTGGAGACTACAGCTAGCTAGCTTGCTAAATGAGACACAAACTAGTTTGCTTTTAAACCAGCTTTTGTTAGTTAAACATGAATGAATTCCTACTTATTATAGAGTTAAACGGACATTTATTTGGTGAACAAAGCCTGTCCTTATTATTTTGTTTGTTAAGTGTGAGTATTTATCAGGCAGCTTTGCTCCTTTCTCCCCTCAGCAGCGGGAGGAGAAGCAGCTGGAGGCGGCGGTGGAGTCTCTCATCTCTCGGGTTGCTCACGTGAAAAACGCTCTCCTTATATTCATTTTTAAACTGGAAAATGAGTACGAGCGATTAACATGGTAAGGACATTTTTTTTAATGAACAAAATATATTAGTTTGTGCTGTTTAACTTGTCAATACTAATTTATATTATCATAACCGATCCCTTGCAGATTGTGTAAGTTTGCCCACATACAAAGAAATGAACAGTCTATATTTTTAATGGTAGGTTTGTTTTAACATTGAGAGTAAGAATATCAAAAAGAAAATCCAGAAATTGACATTACATAAAAGATAACAATTGATTTGCATTTAACTGTGGGAAATAAGTATTTGATCCCCTTGCAAAACGTCAGACGCTTCTTGTAGTTGGTCTCCAGATCTGTGCACATCTCAGGAAGGATGTTGGTCCAGTCCTCTCTGAAGATCCTCTCCAAACCCTTCAGGTTTTGAGGCTGATGCTTTGCATCTTGAAGCCTCAGCTCCCTCCACAGATGTTCTATGGGATTAAGGTCCGGAGACTGGCTAGGCCCCTCCATCACCGACATGTGCTTCTTCTTTAGCAGCTCCTGTGTTGCCTTGGCCGTATGTTCAGGGTCATTGTCCTGCTGGAAGACCCCTCCATGACCCATGTTCAGAGTCCTGGCTGAGGGAAGGAGGCTATGGGCCAAGATCTTGCGGTACATGGCCCCGTCCACCCTCTCCTCGATGCAGGAAGTGGTCCTGTCCCCTTAGTAGAGAAACACCCCCAAAGCAGAATGTTTCCACCTCCATGCCTGACAGATGGTGTTTTGGGGTTATAGTCAGCATCCTCTTCTCCCAAGCCTTCTCTGAATCATTCAGAGGTTCGTTGTCAAACTTCAGACGGGCTTCTCTCTTCTTCTTGATCAGGGGGCCTTCAGGCGCTGCAGGATTGGATCCATGATGGTGTAGTGTGTTACCAATACTTTTCTTGGTGCCTGTAGTCCCAGCTGCCTTGAGATCATTCACAAGTTCCTCCGTGTAGTTCTGGCTGACCCCTGACCTTTCTCCTGATCATCAAAACCCCACGGGGCAGATCTTGTGTGGAGCCCCAGCCCGAGGGTGACTGATGCTCATTTTGTGTGTCTTCCATTTCTGAATAATCACACCCACTCCTTCTCACCAAGCTGCTTTCTGGTGGTCTTGGAGCCAATCCCAGCCGTGTGCAGGTCTACAGTGTTGTCCCTGAGGTCCTTAGACAGCTCTTTAGTCTTGCCCATGGTGGAGAGGATACTTTTTTAAAGGCAGAGGACTTATATAACCGGTCTTAGGTAGCCACAGTTCTTGTTTGTTGCAAGGGGATCAAATACTTATTTCCCACATTTAAATGCAAATTAATTTCTTTGTAAACGGGTAGACTTACAAAATCGGCAAGGGATCACATACTTATTTCCTCCACTGTATGTAACTACTCAAAGACTTATATATATAATATGCACTATAATGGAATGTTTGACAGTTGAGCATTTTGATTTGACTCACACTGAGTTTAATATGAATGTTCGTCTTTCAGACACCGGCAACAAGATACCGTATTACCATTCGAGCTTCAACATTTAGTACAATTTAGAGTTACTTATACCTAACCTGAGTTTTTTCAGTTTATTCTACTTTATATAAAGTTATTCAAACTAGCTCTACATTTACCAGTTGTGATTAAAACACATGAATATTAATAAAAGTAACCCAGTAACTCAATATATATATATACGATTTTAGAAATGGGCCATAAAGCATAAGCAGTACTTTTGGTACTTTAAGTATATTTTGATGCTAATACTTTTGTACTTTTACTTAAAGGGGACCTATCATGCAAAATGCACGTTGTGATGTCTTTTCTCTCTCTTTTCCTCCGTACCCAAATCTTAAAAAACGGGGGCACAACGAGCGGATCCAGATTTGCTGCCGATCTGATGGCAAATCGGCAGCACCCACAGAAAGTTGCTATCAGAAACAATGCCTGACGTGTTTTGGATGTAATCTCGTCTTTGTTTACATTAGCAAGCCTCGCTAACACTCAGAGCTAACCTGTACTGGAGAGCACATGTGTTTAAAAAGCAGGAAATAAAAAAAGAACTCACCTTGTGATAAACCTGCCAGACAAAAAGCATTTGAGCTCCGTACTGTTTCAGAAATAATCCTTGATGTGGTTTAGAACAGGATGGCGTTTTCTCAAAGCAGAATTTTTCTTCGGTAGAATTCTGATCAGGCATTAGCTCCGCCTTCTCTTTTTCTCTTTTTTTCAAGCTAAGGACCCAAGATCTGCGTTTCTCTAACAGGGCTGCAGAAGAGGGGTTTTGAGCAGTACGAGGCACGGCTACAAAGGGGGATCTGTTTGGTATTTTAAGCAAAGAACTTCACAGACATGTTTTGTATAGGTATGGCCCTGCAATATATGTTTCCAATATAGCATGATAGGTCCACTTTAAGTAAGATTTTGAATGCAGGACTTTTACTTGTAACAAAGTACTTTTAAAATGTAGTATTTCTACTTTTACTTAAGTAACAAATCTAGTACTTCTTCCACCTCGGCATTTCTGAGTGACCAATCTCTCTCTGGTTGAATTCTCTAGTAAAGATTGAATTAAGTTATCTCAAAAGAAACAACATCTAATTATATTTGTTTGTGGATTGTCCTAACTAATTAAACCTTCTCAAATAAATATGTAAGCCCTGCTTGGTGAGTGGATGGACGTGTTCTACTGCGTAAAAGCAATGCAATGAAACATCTCCTAATTTCTTTTTGTCATCAAATAGTTTGTAAATCCGTTTCCCTCTGACATGAGGTGATGATGTGCGTTTGTGTCATTCAGGCCGTCGGTTCTGGACAACTTCGCTCTGCTCTCTAGTCAGCTGAACACCATCAACAAACTGCTCAAGAACGAGAAGACGCCGTCCTTTCGCAACCAAGTCATAATCCCTCTGCTCCTGTCTCCAGACCGGGATGAGGATTTAGCGGTGAGCTTCAAAGCCGCCGTCTGCATTCTGCTCCTCTGATGTGACTTTGAAGACATCTCTCTGACCGGTCTGTTTCGGGCTCTGCTTGTTCTCCCCACAGAAACTCACTGAGCAGCGCGTCCCGGTGTTCAGCCATGAGATTGTTCCAGACTACCTGCGGACTAAGCCTGATCCAGAGGTGGAGGAGCAGGAGAAACAGCTGAGTGTGGAGGCAGCACGGATTGGCCCGGAGGTGGCACAGGTCAGATGGTGCTCACATGGATGCTGCCCTACTCCTATTCCGAAATACCAAGCACTTTGCTGGACTTAAATATAAGAACACACCAATTACTGGTTGAAACTGGCTGCTTTCAGCTGATTGGCTGATGAGTGTGTGTGAAGTCAACTGCATTTACAACTGCTGCAAGTCCAAAATAGGTTTTGGAGAAACAACCTCAATAACAACAAGATGGTTCAGTGACATGGGGACAATGTAGTTATGGAATAGTCAATGTTTCATTATGAACATTATTTATTTTAAATGTTCCATGAAAGGAATTTTCAAATATGTTAATGTAGGTGTCGAATATCTTTAATTAATTACGTAGAAACACTTTTAAAAGTTAGAATCTAGAATGGTGAAACTCAACTAACATGTTGAACTTTTAAATCATTTCAAACTTGATTTAAATAGCACTTTTCATACACAAAGGTAACACAAAGTGCTTCACAAACCTAAGACATAAGCAAAAATGATACCAACACCTACCCCCCTTTCCCATGTAACAAACTATTTAACATGTATTTTCCTATTCGAAACAGAGGAATGAAAACGTTTGTATTTTTCACATACATGTAGATGTACACCGCACACACACTTGACCTCTCCATTGAATCCATCCTAGTACTAGGAGCAGTGGGCGGCAATTTTACAGCGCCCAGGGAGCAATGCGGGGGGGTGCGGTGCCTTGCTCAATGGCACTGCGTCAGCGCCCAGGATTTGAACTGGGACCGTTCCAAGTACCAGTCCACACTCCCTTGTTTTGTCTGTTAGGGGACTTGAGACGGCCAGCCTTCCGTTCCAAAGCCAAGTCCCATAAATAAGAACATGTAATACCAACACAGGACAGGATCACATAAGAATGAATACAATGGAATGAAAAGACAAAACAGTGGGTCTTGAGTTGGCTCTTACAAGTATGAATTCACTTGCCAAACACTGCCGAGAGTTCTTTCCATTTGTAAACCCCCCCCCCCCCCCCCCCCGATGATATTCTTCTCAACAGAAACAGATCCAGACTTTGAACAAACTGTGTTCCAATCTGCTAGAGAAGCTCAACAATCCCCGTGACGACAGAGATTCAGAGACTGCCGGTGTGTTTCACTCTCATCATCATCTCATCATCTCAAATGTATTTACACACTTCAACGTGTTGACACTCAATATGTTCTGTTCCCAGCAATCCGTCAGAGCAAGCCGTCCTTCAACCCCGCGGACACCAACGCGCTGGTCGGAGCGGTGGCGTTTGGGAAGGGGCTCTCTAAATGTAGGCCCCCGGGCCCAGTGGCCCCTGGACACCCAGGACAAGGGCCCATGATGAGTGGAGGTCCCACCTTACAGCAGGTCACCATCGGGGGCGGTTCTGGCCAGCAGGCAGGTATGGGAGGCCCCGTGGCCCCTCAGCAGCAGGGGCAGCCAGGTAGGAGGCCTGGAGAGCTGGGTTAGTATTCTCCTGTCTCACTGTTCAGCACACTCATGATGTTAGGCCCCCAGATATTTGATTTAGTCAGGGTTAATGTTTGTGTAACGGTGTGTATAAAGTGGTGATGCTGTACACTTATCTCAAAATAACCGAATATTTCAAGGGTACACTTTACTTAGCTGCAAATAAAGTGGATATGTTCCAAATGGTAAATGGACTGGACTTATATAGCGCTTTATCCAGTCTTTACAACTCCTTGAAGCGCCTTACATACTACATTCACACCCATTCACACAGAGCCCCTTACTCTAGGACCTAACACTCACACACCGTTGGCCATCGGGAGCAACTCAGGGTTAAGTATCTTGCCCAAGGATACTTCGACATGTTGACTGCATGGGCTGGGATCGAACCCACAACCTTCTGGTTGAAAGACGACCGCACTCCCCCACAGCCACAGTCGCCCCCACATGAGTCTAATTTGAAGTTGTTGCATATTATTTATTCTCTCCCTTTCTTTTCTTTCTCAGGAAAAATACCAAGCAGCATCAAGACAAACATCAAATCTGCATCCGGGTCGATTCATCCCTACAACCGATGATCTCCTCAGAAATGACATGTTCACCAGACGTGTTACATTTCAGAAACACACATACAGCAATGACATTTGTAAAACTAAACCTGTATCCTTGTATATTTTCCTGCAAAAGTAATTTTTTTTGTTCTCACTAAAGCTGTTTCTTTAAACGTTTTCCAAAAATAAAATGATAATATTAGTGACCTTTTATGGTGCATTGTTGATACATTATCTGAGCCACTAGAGGGCAGTGTGTCATCATGTATGGACTATAATAGCTTGTGTTGGACATGTTCTCTTTTCAATCAAATATGTTATTATAAGAACTAATTGGCTGTGTGATGAACACACAAAGATACTTCATTATTTGTTCTGTCTGTATGTGCACTTCAGGAGAGTAATATTTCTGCTAATTTTTCAATTAATTCTTGCCATTTTAAAATCTAAACAAGTGAATTGCGTTGCCTGTTTCTTAGTATTACAATCAGGCCGTGTTGCCACAGCTCTGTATTATCAGACCTGTAACATTGTGGTAATTGAACATCACCAGTGTTCTGTGTTGACATGGACAGGACTCCCACCCATCAAATGACCATCCCAACCTTTCAGACACTCACCATGATCTGATGTCTGCTCGGCATTTCTTCTTCTCTAGCTGCTCTTTGCCCATGTTGCAGTAGTACCAACAGTGAGAGTAATGAGGGTGGACGTAGCTCTGTGTGGCCTGATAATGTCAAAGTGTTTAAGGGGCCACATGAGGAAGTATCGGTGCTGACGTGTGGGGGCCCCTCTCTCCACGCCGGCTCTCTCTGTCCACTCCGATCCCTGTCCTGCTGCCCAGCACAGTGACCGTGCTGCTGTCACAGCGTGCGGCCCATGGCTGACCTACATACACCCTCTGTCCCCAAACAGGCAGCCGTCTCGCTGCGTCAGCCGCCCGGTCAGACGCGCTGCTGAGACAGCTCAAAGCTGCACAAGGTCACATACTGTGTCCTAGCTCATAAACAAAGACCCAACAGGCAATATGCTGCAGAGCTCATAAACACAAACGGTTCTCAATTCCGATTATTTGAGGGGCAGGGCAAACAAATGATACATGCTTCTTTCACCAAATAAATTACATTTATTCGAGAAACTTTTACACAGGTTAGTTTACAGTAATATTCATCAGTCTGTTTATATTCACTGCTATGTAACTGTAACCTGTAAACTGCAGGTGCCAGATAAGCCAACATCCCCCATTTCCATCACTTACAGCGCCCATCGTACAGGGAAAATGAAAAGTGTAACCGGGATGAAAAGGGTGTTACATTTACTTAATTATGAATGTTGTTACATCAAGGCCTAAAATTAGGATGAGCACCAACGGTCAAAACATTTGTTTTCCCTCCCAGAGCTGTCAGCGCAGCGCCTCCACAGATCTGGCGCCCGAGGCGAACATCTATAACGCCAGTGCGACGGGCCGGTGTTATGCCGTCCATAGACATATAAAGAGAAGACATTTTCTATCACACTATTAATGTTCCTTATTTTAGACTAGGTTAATCCTGGTGTCAATAGGGAAGATCTGCACTGTTCTCTACATAACATGTTCAGAGCAGGTATTTCTTTTTTTAATTTTTTTTTTTTTTAAATATATTTATTTGACAGGGACAGTGCACATTAATTGACATTTCTGTAAATGCGCTAGAGTTAGCCAACAGGCTATTTTTCGTCTGTAGTCCCTGGACAGATTCACAAAAATTCACTTCAAATAACAGGTAAATACTATCAGTAAAACAACATTCAACAGAGATACTTATATTATGATAAAAGCATATATAAAAACATAAAAACTAAACTAAAATACAAGCATATATAAAAACATAAAAACTAAACAAAAATACAAGCATATACATAAAAACTAAACTAAAATACAAATTCACAAAGCAGACAGATACAGGTCAAGGCATATAAAAAGAGCGTTGTCATGTACAGATTGTGTCAGTGTTGACAGAGCTGACTTTCCACTAACCATGTTTTTAAATTAGATTTAAATAAACTGCAGGTGTTTTGTTCTCTAATCTTTACTGGGATTGAGTTCCACTGTCGTGCAGCTTTAAAAGAAAAAGAAGATTGGCTGAATGAACTCTTCCTTAATGGAACAACGCAGTCTCCTCTTGTTGCAGCTCTTGTTGACCTAGTTACAGGTGTGCATATGGTGATAAAATGTCTGAGCGGAGGTGAGGTAAGGCCGTGTATTATTTTGTACATGAGGCAAGCATTTGCATATCTCATTACATTTTCCCAAATCCTGCCGGATTTGGAACCCCCCCTATATCTTTCTCCAGGATAGTCACAACTTCACCAACATCACACTGGTGTTTGCTGTCCCCCTCTAGTTTATGCTCACCAAAGCATTTCACTCTGGGCCCAGCAGGTGAAAAACTAAAGAGGGGCTTCCATATCCAGCAGATCAGGTGTTGGTGCTGCCGGATTTGGAACCCCTCCTATATCTTTCTCCAGGATAGTCACAGACTCACCAAAATCACACTGGTGCTTGCTGTTCCCCTCTAGTTTATGCTCACCAAAGCATTTCACTCTGGGCCCAGCAGGTGAAAAACTAAAGAGGGGCTTCCATATCCAGCAGTGCAGTTGTTAGAGCTGCCGGATGTTGAAGCGCCCCCTGTAATTTTGACCAGGATAGTCACAATGTCACCAAAATCACACTGGTGTTGCCTGTTCCCCTCTAGTTTATGCTCACCAAAGCATTTCACTCTGGGCCCTGCAGGTACAAAACTAAAGAGGGGCTTCCATATCCAGCAGTGCAGTTGTTAGAGCTGCCGGTGTTTGCAAACGAAAAATACTGTATTGGTCTAATTATTTATAATTTACAAACCTATTGCAATAAAGTGAAGAAATGGAGAAGATACCACAAATGTGAACAAATATGTTTGGGTGAGGTTAAAAGAATGTCCCTTTATTTTGTGTCCATATGGTAATAAAGAACATGTGTGCTGTTGAAAGAATTCAAAACACTTGAACTTGTAAAAACAGGGATTTATCATTGCCAGGAAAAAGGATAACTTTATTATTATGATATTACACAGAAACGCAGAAATGACTTGGACTGCAAGCAAATAGAAAATCTTCCTCAGGATAGAAAGTCTGCTCTGCCGGATTTGGAAGCCCCTTAGATAGTCTCAGACTCACCAAAATCACACTGGTGCTTGCTGTTCCCCTCTAGTTTGTGCTCACCAAAGCATTTCACTCTGGGCCCAGCAGGTACAAAACTAAAGAGGGGCTTCCAAATCCGGCAGCACCAACACCTGATCTGCCGGATTTTGAAGCCCCTCTTTAGTTTTTCACCTGCAGGGCCCAGAGTGAAATGCTTTGGTGAGCACAAACTAGAGGGGAACAGCAAGCACCAGTGTGATTTTGGTGACATTGTGACTGTCCTGGCCAAAATTATAGGGGGCGCTTCAAAATCCGGCAGCTCTGGCAACTGCACTGCCGGATATGGAAGCCCCTCTTTAGTTTTTCACCTGCAGGGCCCAGATTGAAATGCTTTGGTGAACACAAACTACAGGGGAACAGCAAGCACCAGTGTGATTTTGGTGAGTCTGTGACTATCCTGGCCAGAATTACAGGGGGTGCTTCAAAATCCGGCAGCTCTAACAACTGCACTGCCGGATATGGAAGCCCCTCTTTATTTATGTACCTGCTGGGCCCAGAGTGAAATGCTTTGGTGAGCACAAACTAGAGGGGAACAGCAAGCACCAGTGTGATTTTGGTGACATTGTGACTGTCCTGGCCAAAATTATAGGGGGCGCTTCAAAATCCGGCAGCTCTGGCAACTGCACTGCCGGATATGGAAGCCCCTCTTTAGTTTTTCACCTGCAGGGCCCAGATTGAAATGCTTTGGTGAGCACAAACTAGAGGGGAACAGCAAGCACCAGTGTGATTTTGGTGAGTCTGTGACTATCCTGGCCAGAATTACAGGGGGTGCTTCAAAATCCGGCAGCTCTAACAACTGCACTGCCGGATATGGAAGCCCCTCTTTATTTATGTACCTGCAGGGCCCAGAGTGAAATGCTTTGGTGAGCATAAACTAGAGGGGAACATGCAACACCAGTGTGATTTTGGTGACATTGTGACTGTCCTGGCCAAAATTATAGGGGGCGCTTCAAAATCCGGCAGCTCTGGCAACTGCACTGCCGGATATGGAAGCCCCTCTTTAGTTTTTCAACTGCTGGGCCCAGAGTGAAATGCTTTGGTGAGCATAAACTAGAGGGGAACAGCAAGCACCAGTGTGATTTTGGTGAGTCTGTGACTGTCCTGGAGAAAGATATAGGAGGGCTTCCAAATCCGGCAGCACCAACACCTGATCTGCCGGATTTTGAAGCCCCTATTTAGTTTTTCACCTGCTGGGCCCAGAGTGAAATGCTTTGGTGAGCACAATTAGAGGGGAACAGGCAACACCAGTGTGATTTTGGTGAAGTTGTGACTGTCCTGGACAAAGTTGTAGGGGGGGTGCCATATCTGGCAGGAGAAATACCTGCTCTGCTGAACATGTTAGAGAACAGTGCAGATCTAAAATAAGGAACATTAATAGTGTGATATAGGCACAGATATAAGATCAATAATACACTTTATTTTAGGGCACCTTTCGAAGCATTCAATGTCACCTTAAAATACAATAAAAAATAAAATATGAGTGGCATTACAATACAAACATGTATTGAGTAGGAAACCACAGAGGAACATTACATTCAAAGGAGCAATTAAAGTGAGTGAAGCCAGTTTGAACACATTATCTTTTAGGCTTGCTTGAAAATAACACAGTGTCTGACATATGTTATATCATTACTGTCATATAATTGCTTACTATTCGTGGTTATCAGACACTTAAACAACAGAGAAGGTTTTAAGAAATAGGACTGTACTGACACATGACATAATTATTATCCTGTCATTGTCTGTTCTGTAGGAAGGAGGAATATAACAGAGTGGGACAATACACTCAAAAACGGAAGTTTGTTCCAATACGAAGATTGTGACTATCTGAAAAGTGTCCTTAAAACGAGCCTCCTCTCAATAGTATGCACATTATTTATTCAGCCGTTTGCTGTTTCATCTGATGGGAAATATATCATTCAAAAGAGAGAGAAAAGCTTATTAAACTAGACGAACGCTCAATACAGGCGATGACGTCACGTTTGCGCGTCCCCGCGAACAGGGCTTCAATCTACGGCGAGGCTTCAATCTACGGCACAACACCGGCCCTGGTCTCAGGTTACGCTGTAGGTACAACCATAGATATATATATATAAACATATGATATAAACACGTGTTTATATCATGGTTTATATATATATCTATGGGTACAACGCTACATTTCCCGGCGTATGACTGAGTAGGCTACGGAGAGCGGCGAGAAACATTTCCTCAGGCATCGAAAAGCAGAACCGAAATTCTACGGAGCCCCCTAGGGGACATGGAGAAGAAAAAAAAGAAAATTTGAAAAAAACACTCAGAGCGAGGGGACATGCACGCAGTGGCGGCCGGCCCATAGGGGCGCTAGGGGCGCCGCCCCCACCTCTTCACACATACAAAAAAAAAAAAAAATGTAATTAAAAAAAATAAATAAAAGAAAATATATATATTTTATATTTTTATTTTTAATGAACAAGGTAAATATCATACAATTGGTATCACTAAAATGTGATTGACCAAGGTGATGCAGTAGTTGGATGAGAATGGTGTGCAGGACCTCGGTCCGCACCCAATTCCGTGCAAGAGCTACTCTCCAATCCTTTCGAAAGGAGAAGTTTGGGAGATAAATTAATACTTAAAGACCTTGGACCGGACCAACCCGATTTGTATATATCACAGCAAGCTCGTGAAAAAGACAACGTATCAACAAGGCTTCTCACATGGCTCGCTGGATGCAAACGATGCAAACAGGTAAATGCTATCTTTTGTTTCCCATGTTTGCTCTTCAAACAGCCGGGGACAGATACGATCTGTTCAGAAACTAGACAAAAGTTAAACAAGTACAAACCACAGACTGTCTGTGTCATGGAGAATACAGTCGCTGGTTCATTGATGTCTGTATAGGCCGTTGTTGTGAGTGTGGACGGGCGGATATAACCTTAGCTTAGCCAAGCTCCATTCAGAAAACAAGCATTCTAAAAGGTTTTTCGCCTGCCGTCTGTCTGCAGACTTGTCAAAGCATTAATTCATGGTTTTTACTAACCGGTATCAGTATGTTGTTACGTCGGCATCATTTAGAAACGTGTATTACAATTTAATCACGGTGAAATATGTTCATTTTGTTGTAGTTGTAGCTCCCGAGCCAGCGCGTCTTGTTTGAATGATGCGAGTAAACACAGCTGGCAGCCGCGGTGAAACTCGAGCGACTAGAGCGATGCGATAGGAGCGTTTAGAGCGAAGAGAATATTCGCATCGCATCCGGTCTGAACGCAGCATTAAAGCGAGCTCCGCGCTGCACTGGAAACGCGCCATTACATCACCAGAAGTCCTAATTTAAGGGGTAATTTGTCCCAAAAAAAAATGTTTTACTCACTATATCAACAGCCCCACCAAAAATATTTTCCACCAGCCGCCACTGCATGCACGTCCCTCTGAGCTGAGTTATTGACAGATACAAACAACATGACTTTACAATCATAGCAAGGTAGACAACGAGTTACAGAGTAGTTTTTATCAGAACAGTTCGATAAGCGCCGTCATCCGAGCTAAACATCAAGAATTGGTCACAATCTGTGGCTGGAGGAGGGAGAGGAGTGCTTACGGACCGTCTACAAACTGCAACGGGGTTTTGCGAGATCTCGCAAAGGTTTTGCGTTGCAAAACATTTTATTTTTTTCAAATAATTTTTTTTTTCTTCTCCATGTCCCTTAGGGGGCTCCGTAAAATTCACATGTCTAAATGATGCCATTGGAATCGAAATGTTGGTACCCAACCCTAACCATCACTGCCCTGACACTGCTGCCATGTCTGAGCCTCGTGACACTTTTCAATTCCATTATAAATGTTCTTCTTGTCATAAAACTAGCATGTTGCATCTGGATCTGAATGCCATCCATTTGTGCTGCTGTACAAAACCTAAACACAGTTCATATTTGGTCTTTTTGACATCTTATCTTATACAAATGTATTTTATAAAATAATGTGTTATTTGGGATTTAGGAACAGTATGAAACATTTACATAAACAGAACTGGGAAACAGGTTTCAACCAAACCAAAATTGCTGAACTCCTGCCACCAAGGCTAGCTGCTGAGATAGCATTAGCTTAAGCTAATTTACTAATGGTTTCTATTTTCTGATAATAAAACAATTGTATGAGTTTAAACAACGAGTGAAATCTATCATACCAAATAAAAAAGACTGTGGCTAAAGCTAGGCCTGCTAAAGCTAGTGGAATCCTCATTTCACAAATATAAAATAGTAGCCGACAACTCCTCCTCATTGCTGGCATCAACACAGAATACACTGCACTTTATTTTCCAAAGATACTTCTGTGGTTCCACTATCCGCCATTTTGCTAAAGGGGATGAGAGTACCTTACATTAACACTCTTCGGTAACTGATGGCTACCGGTAACTACCAAAGCCCCTTGGAGCGCCGAAGACCATTTTTATATAGTGGCATGTCATGTGATGCCATTTGGCCCAACACAACTGCTTTCCATACACATGTGAAAGAGACCTCTGTAAATAAGCATACATTTTAGGGATTCATCAAATTCCCAGGACGACCCCTTGTTAGAACTTTTATCATCAGGGCTAAACGTTGCGGAATCTAGAGTTAGTTTGGATGTGGAAGACCCTGGTCATTTTACAACTGACAGTCAAACTTGTTGGGCTTCATGCGCCACTGATCAACTTTCATAGGAGTTTTCTTTATACATCCATGGAGCTACACTATGTTGTGGCAAAACAAAAGTGCTAGCCTTTTTCTGTTTTGTTCGCGCAATGGTTTCCAAAAGTCAAGCCTTTATTCATCAGGGAAATGGCAGAAGACAGAATTGCGTAGTCAGTATAAGGAGGCATAGGGAACCAATCTAAAAGCCGATAGTGTCATTATATGTATACCCACAAGTTAAGTAAAAAATACAACCCTGTCTCCTAAAAATTACGTTCCCACAGAACTAAACTGCATTCTCAATTACGTTTAGCTAGAAACGTATTTTCTCCCACGTTACATTCGTTATGAACGTATCTCAAATACGTTTATTTTCTACATATCTTCTAAAAACATATTTTCTCCCACGTTACGTTTCTTATGAACGTATCTTAAATACGTTTATTTCTGCATATCTTTGCCATTTATTGTCTTGCTTATAATAATGATAACAGTCATTTATAAATATCATTTTGGAGCACACATTTGAAATCAGTAGGCGAGGCTGTAATTTCGCCAGCTGTTACTCTCATGAGCGAGGCAGAGAATAATAGTTTTCTCATGCCAAAAAGCTGCTGTGTCGTTTATTGCACCTCAAACATTAAAACAAATCCAGAGTTACGTGTTTCTGTACTTCCTCTAAGAAGACAGGACAGTAACGGCCCGTCCACACAGTGGCGTGCGTTGACGCTTGCCGGCGGGCGTGTCTGACACTCGACCAACAACCAATCACATGAATCTCCCGCCCCTGACACACAAGCAGCGGTTTGATTGGCTAGAGCTTATACTGGCATATGATTCAATTGGCTGACGCTTCTGCAGAGGCGTCAAAAGTTGAACATTGCTCAACTTTTGAAGCGAACAACGCCAGCAACACTCCACGTCGCTTCCCAAAATGCAGTTCGGCTAAAAGTGACGTCACCCGATTCAAAGTGAATGAAGATCTCTGTGACGCCAGATGTGGTGTTGTTAATGCAATATTTTATCTGTTTAGGATGGCCGAAGACACTACACTACCCATAATCTCCAGCTATCGTTTGGGACTACAGTCCCGTTGACAAACCCCGTGATTAATCTTCAAGCTCTGGGATTGGATGTTGGAGTGGCAGTGCGCCAAGGTTACGCCGAGCGTCAAGCTCTTTGAAATGGAACGAAACCACGGCAGACTATTCAAAACTGGACTCGAACGCCCCCCCAGAACTACACATGCTGGCTATTGTGTTTCGCAACATGTTCCCTATGGCACGTCTCTACTGGGAATTGTAGTTTTAAAAGACGCTTTCGTTTTTCCCAAAATTAGAAGTTGACAGTATTAAACTGTGTACAGCCCTGGAGGTTTAGGCGACAGGAAACACATTGGTGTGTACACATTTAAAACATGTAAATACTAAATGGGTGAAAATCGCTTGTATCCATAATGGGCAGCATTAATATATACCCACACGACAGCTCATTGTTACTTTGTAATTCTACTCCACTACAATTCAGAGGTTAACCTGGTATTTTTACTCCATTACATTTAGTTTAGTTACTCTGCAGATTCTGATTAATGATGTGGAATATAAACAACCCTTAAAGCAGACTTTAGTTACACCTGAGTAAAATTCAGGGAAGGTGATTGTCAAGTGCCAACAATCAGGAGAGATAGTTGATAGTTGGTGCTTGAGAAGACTAAACATGTATCTGCAGATCCGTATTAAGCATATTCATTACTCGTTATTCTCTACTAATAGTTAATTAAAGACTGTATATTATGGCTATTTTGCACATCCCTTTCAAGATTTCAAGATTTTCTAAGGTTTATTGACATATCATATACACAACTATGGTGTAGTTATGCAATGAATGAAAAACTTGGGTCACAGGTTCCTCAACAGTGCATTACAAGACATCTATCAATATGTGTGTACCTCCACCATTAAACTGTCATATTCTGCACATTTCTTATACTATCTACAATACATACATAAGAGTATAATTAATGTGTATAATATCAGTTAAAATAAGTGCTTCAACATAGTTAACATTGCAGGAAAGCAATACATTAGACGTTAAGTTCTTTGTCAGGCTTAATATTTATCTGTAGATAGATACCCCGAAAGCTTTTTTCTTATTTGAAAGAAGACCTTAACCTAAAGTATTATTTAATGTGTTAATAAAGGTAAATTAGTTTGTCTGTTTTGCACCTCCTCATATTAATATCTTTGTACATCCTGCACTAAACTGTTTTATTGTAGAGATCACTTACAGTATCTTCTTGATATTTTATATTCTATATTTCTGTCATTGACCTTCTACTTTCCCCCTATGAAAGTATGTACTCTTAATATTTTTTTCATCAAATAACATTATTCAACAAAAATAATTCAATAACGTGCTTTAACCACTAGGCGGTGCACACAAGGTACATACAGCATACTAATAATAACTTTGTATTATTAGTGTAGGACACTTGTATGTATAACATCTGAAGATGTGTAGTTTTATTCATGTTTTTACATCATTTTACAGGATATTGCTATACTGTTTCTCATGTTTTACTTCTACACATTAATATCTGATTTGTAAAACATCACAGACAGAAAGGCATACCCGTCATTTAATGGTTAGCTATTGAAATTGTGATTCCATAGATGTGTCTCCCATCACCCAAATCCCCTGACTATTATCTCAACTCATTATTTACATTCTTATATTCAAAGAAAATCAGTAATATCTTTAAAAACTACAAGTGATTTTCTATCAGCTGTGCACCGTTATGGTGTAAATATAACCTATCTACCAATTGTATCAAATGTAAAAGTCAGCCGAATTACTATTGATACTGCAAGGAGACGTATTTTGTGAAAAGAAATGCAAGATGTTGTTTAATTGTTGATATATTTATGATCCACGTCACATATTCAGTTCTCCTGTTTGTCTAGAAGTCTTCTCATCAGGGCTCTATAAATAATGAACTACGGCAGATGTGTTTTTGTAAAATGTTTTCGGATATCATATTGCATTAACATCATATCCCAACATGCATTGCGGCTAAAACATCCAATCAACGAGCTTCAAACTGAGGATCTTGGGTAATCTGTTCAGTGTGTATCGCTCTAAATGTCCCTTATAGGCCTACGTCTGTTTCCGGTGACTTTATTTACGGCTAAAAAGCATGCTAAAAAGCCCAATATTATAGAATTAAACAAATAAATAAAAACAAGGATACTTGTGTGTTATTGTTGAGTAAATAACAGTGTGTTATTTAGAAAAGAATAACAAATTAGAAGGAAAAAAGGATTTTCAAAAATACAGATTTTAGTATTTTGAGGCTCTAAGCCCCATTTATTTTCCTCACAGACGGGAAAAAAGTCAGACATTATACGATTTAAAATAAAAAGATAAAACACTGGCATGTAATTTACGTTAGAATAAATAGAATGGTTTTGAATAATAGATGAGAGTAAAATCTGTGTCACTTTACAGCCCTGCCCACTTTTGGGGAAACCAACGCTGTCATTTGAACGGCGATCAAGCCTGAAGCCACAGAGCTCTTCTGTTACTGTCCTTTCTTCTTAGAGGAAGTACAGAAACACGTAACTCTGGATTTGTTTTAATGTTTGAGGTGCAATAAACGACACAGCAGCTTTTTGTCATGTTAAAACTATTATTTTCTGCCTCGCACATGAGAGTAACAGCTGGAGAAATTACAGCCTCGCCTACTGATTTCAAATGTGTGCTCTAAAATTATATTTATAAATGATTATTATCATTATTATAAGCAAGAAAATAAATGGCAAAGATATGTAGAAAATAAACGTATTTAAGATACGTTACGTAATGTGGGAGAAAATATGTTTCTAGAAGATATGTAGAAAATAAACGTATTTAAGATACGTTCATAACGAACGTAACGTGGGAGAAAATACGTTTCTAGCTAAACGTAATTGAGAATGCAGTTTACTTCTGTGGGAATGTAATTTTTAGGAGACAGGGTTGAAAAAATATGTCTATTGCAACTTTAAATTACACATGCTTGTTTAAATAATTATTAATTTGAATTAAAAATGTAATTAAGTAGTTTTCTGCATATTTAAATGTTCATTGGTATGTTTGTTTTGGTTTTATTGAAGGTCTGAAAAATATTAATAATACATTTAAAAATACCTAAAAACAAGATTTCACAACTTATATATGACACAGTTAGACAGACACTTTAATTCTGTCTTTGCTTCTGCTTTTAGGGCTTTCTGCTCTTGTTAGTACCATGAGGGGTCAGCAGTGTGTTACTATTGGAACGCACCCCCCTGCCACAGGCTCATTCCTGCAGGTCTCCCTTGAAAAAGAGATCTATGATCTCAATGGGACCAATCTGGTTAAATAAAGGTTTGAAATGAAATGAAATGAATTCTGTAAAACACGTTTCTTAAACCGCCTTCAGTTTTGACTATTCATTTAAATATGAATTTGAATCCATAAATCAAGATAGTGTGTGTAAGATGGGAGATAGTCACACCCTGCATTCAGTCTGAGCCACGTGGTGCATACTGCATGATGGGAAAACTCAATATGACAGCTGCCTTCTAAATTACAATAAACAGTATAGAGGGTACAGAGAGCAGGGGGGACCGGGCATAAAGACATAAATCCATGTTGACAACATAATCAGCTGCTATCTTATGAAAAGACAGGATTCCCTCTGAAGCAACACACGGCGGTGACCAAATGTGTCAAATGACTTCATGTCCAGAAAAGCAGGGGGAACATTTAACACGGACACAAACTCAAAACAAATTAGCAGCACGGGAATCGACATCTTGCTTTTGTTGTTGGATGAACGTGTGATAATTATTGCAACAGCAGTGTATCTGAACATCCTTGATCATCAGGGGGGAATATTGTTTTGTTACATTTCTGATTCCTGTTTTGGAGAGATAACTTTAATTTCTTTAGTTCGAGCCTCTCCTGGCACCGTTTTAAAGGGTTTACCCCCGTTGTAATCGAAGAACAGGATAAGGTCCACGTCCTGCTCATGATGGAAGCTTTAGGCAAATATAAAGAAGCAGTTTAAACTCCCACACCCTAAATGTTCAAATGTACCGCAGATCCTAATTCAAATGTTCCACGGTTGAAATAACTTGAAAGGCTGCGCTGACGCACGCTGATCTGTGAAATCTCCTCCGAATGTCTTCTTTAAGGAAGTTGGGATCAGAGGAATTCATTAAAGATCTGTGGGTGGGATCGGCAATACGAGAGTGAGGCTTTCCAGTTGGCAAGCCCAACTGAACACTGTCCAAATGTGAAATGTGCAACACGCCCTGCAGGCAATAATAACTCCTGCATATCCTGCACAGCCTGACTGTGGACTTCGTGATTCATATCAGAACAAGGTTCATAATGCTGAGGCTCACCGTAAGACTCTGTTATGTGGTGCCCTCAGACCTCGGACCCCACACCGTCAGTTCAGTAGCCCTTCCCTCAGGCATGTGTGTGTGTGTGTGTGTGTGTGTGTGTGTGTGTGTGTGTGTGTGTGTGTGTGTATATCATGCTGGCAGGCGTTGACATAACTGATGCGCATTATGGGTTGTGAATGAGGCCAGCCTTTATGTGAGCCTTGTTATTGTCATTGATATAATGTGAGTGTGTGCCACACGCGTTGTGTTCTGGTTGAGGGTGATTGATATGAAGCTCAGACACAGCAAAGCAACCAAAGACAACGCTGACAGGGTGACTGTCCTCCGGAGTGAGAGCTCTGTTTGATTCTGCCAAAACTGCATTTATTTCTCTTTAATTAGCAGTTAAACTTTATGCAACTCTTGCAAAAGCCTATGTGTGCTTTGTTAAAGTAATGAGGATGATGCTCCCTCTTGATTTCAGTCAGAAAGAGTTATTTCCCTTTATTTGTATATAAAAAGTATGAACAGTACTCTTTACAGTGTGCCCCCCCCCCCCCCCCATCGTCAGGTTTGGCCTCCACCAATTACCAATAAAACCATCTGGTTAAAGTTCTTAAACCACAAGAAAGAAACCTTCAAGATTCCTAAATCAGAATCAGAGTTCTTTAAGCCTCTAGCTGACACTCTAGGACTCTTCTTCACCTCATGGAGCATTCTGCGCTGTGCTCTTGCAGTCATCTTCACAGGACGGCCACTCCTAGGGAGAGTAGCAGCAGCGCTGAACTTTCTCCATTTACAGATAACTTGTTTCACCGTGGACTGATGAACATCAAGGCTTTCAGAGATGCTTGTGTAACCCTTTCCAGCTTTATGCAAGTCAACAATTCTTAATGGTAGGTCTTCTGAGAGCTCTTCTGAGCGAGGCATGGTTCACATCTGGCAATGCTTCTTAAGAATAGCAAATTCAAAACTGGTGTATTTTTTATAGGGCAGGGCAGCTTCAACCAACACCTCCAATCTCGTCTCATTGATTGGACTCCAGGCTGGCTGACTCCTGACTCCAAGTAGCTCTTGAAGAAGTCTTTAGCTTAGGGCAGAGGTGCCCAGTACGTCGACCGCGGGGGCAATGCTGGTAGATTGCGAGTCATTCATAAAAAAAAAATCCAGCTCCGTTAAAATAGACAAAACTGTTTTTGATCCCTCCTCCCTTGGCCTCCCTGCCACTTAATTCAGGAGTTTACTTGATTGACAGAAAAAGCGACCTATCGCTTTCCAGTCTGTTAACCCAGAATGCAAAGCGATACAAAATCAGTCATGTGCCAGGAAAACTCAAATTAAGTTAAACAGACAAACAAGAGTCAAACAACAAAATGAGTGCGGGACCGAGCAACAAGCTAAAGACAGACCACTTCCACCCAGAATGGGAGGGAGAATATGTTGTTGTGATGTCACATTCAAAGGTTATTTGCCTTATTTGTAAAGCAAGCGTTGCTCTGCCAAAGAAAGGTAACGTGGAGAGGCATTATCGGAGTGTTCACAGCTACTTCCCTCCGAGTAGCGAGTTGAGAAAGAGAAAGGTCATGTATTATTGCTACACAAACATTATCTCGCAGTCTTAGTGTCGCCAACTCGTTTCTAACATGCAAAAAGACAAACAAATGCGTCTATGGTCAGTGTATTTTTGATCTTTCCAATCGAGACGCTGGCCCATTCCCAAACCGCCCCCTACACCCTACCCCTCCGTTTGCGCGTTCACGCGGAGGGTCCGCCATATTGAGGGCTGTTCCAAAGCAACGAGTGTGGAGCGGTGTGGAGGGGGAGTGGGCTATCAAGCCCTCAAACAGCGAGTCTGCAGCGGTGCTGACTTGAGACCGGTCTCTCCCTGACCGGAGTCACGCTGTGTGTGTCCGTCAGGAAACAAGCTGTTTACAAGTAGTTCCAGCAAACATCCACTGATAAACTGCGATGTTAACAACCTCATGATAACCTCATATGTTTTTAACTTCGGATCATACTGTGTTTAGTTTAGAAAAAGGTAAATGTGTGCATTTTATTATAAAGTTGTGTATATTTACAGACCGTTGCAAAAACTAAGAAGCTTATAAACATCAGGTTTAAAACTAAAAGAGCTTTGAAACACAATGAAAGATGTTTGGAGTTTTATTTGAGTTATTCATTTAAACTTTTTGTCTAAAAGATGCTGATTTGAAACCATTGTTTCATACAGTTACGGCACTTCCTGTTTCTGCCGGAGAGAGGGGAGGCCGTCCCAAAGCTTGCTGCTGTGTTTACTCCCTCCATCTGACAGGAGGAGCCTCGTTGAGCTGCGAGTGTGGCTACAGACGGAGTTCACTCCATCACGGAGGGGTAGGGTCGAGGGAGTGGTTTGGGATTGGGCCGAGATCTCTCTCTCCCGTCTGTGTGCGAGGGGGCGGGCAGTTTACACACACGCAGCTGCTAGGGGTGTAACGCTTCACAAACATTTCGGTTCGGTACGTACCTCGGTCTTTTGGTCACGGTTCGGTTCTGTACGTTTTCGGTACAGCAGAATTTTTTTGCACAAAACATATATATAATATATTTTTTTATTATTATTAAACTGTGAATAATGTATTCACTCAAATAAATACAAAATATAATAAAATAAACATTAAGATGCAGCATTTCGATGAACTGAAATAATCTGTATTTGAACTTTACTGTACGAGTACTCACAAAACATAAACTATTAGTTTTGGGTTTTTAATTATTATTAAACTGTGAATATTCACTCAAATAAATACAAAATATAATCAAATGAACATTAAGGTGCAGCATTTATATTAACTGAAATTATCTGTATTTGAACTGTACTGTACTGTACTGTACTGTACTGTACTGTACTGTACTGTACTGTACTACCTAAGCAGCCAGCTTGACATTAGGACTTGCTTGTCATTGTATTTTCATGTTGTTTAAAGAAAGATGAACTTGTCCACATTGCTTGCCGAAAGGGCAGATCAGCTGGCACTAGCAATGTCTCCTGCTGTGGAGAACACCCTCTCTAGGGACAGAGGTAGCAGATACAGCCAGGTAGCGCTTTGCTAACATGGCAACATAAGGATATTTGGCGTTTATAATAGCTTTGACTCGGTCTGAAGTTTTTGCGAGTGGTGGAGGCTTAAATGCTAGCGGGAGTTGGGTTTGCACTTCAGTCTTTTTTCCTTTGGTACCGGTGATATTCACGTTCGGGTGATGCCTTTTCAAATGAGTGTGTAAGTTTGATGTATTGCCAGCCGCGTAACCAATGTTAGTTGAACAATGCCGACAAACAGCTTTGGTTCGGTCCACCTGTCTTTGTCCGTCATCCTTGTACGTAACTGCGAAACCAAAATGTTCCCAAACCGGAGACTTCAATGATGCTGGAGGATTTTCGAGCTCAACTTTATCTGCGTTCGCCATTAATTTTCGACAGTTCCTCAAATTACTGACTAAATTTGAACGCATCCCTCTGACCAGCTCTCATAGCATGCCTCTCATCCAATGAAATGACTTGCTCGCTCTATGACGCGCTGAGCCCAATGGGAGCAAATTACTCTGAATGCTGCGACGCAGCACCTCAGATCACTTCCAAGAAGTTGTTCACTTTCTCAATTTTTTACGTTTAACGTTATATTCGTTCGGTACACTTCGGTACACACGTGTACCGAACCGAAGGGCCCGTACCGAATAATTTCGGTACGGGTACGTGTACCGTTACACCCCTAGCAGCTGCTACATGCAGCAACACACGGCGGGGATGGCGGAGAGAAGTGATCCAAGGTGTGGTTAAATGTTACCCGTCTTGAGGTGGACAATGCTCGTTGCCAAGAGAGTTTAGCATGTCAGGGCGGTAACACGAGCAATTTGTCTAAACATTTAGCAAAAGTGCTCCACATCCAGACGGAGGAATGCACCGGGTTCCACTGTCTTTCTAGCAGCTCTGTAGCTCCATCCACGAGTAACGTTTCCACGTCAGGTGTTATGCATGCTAGCAGCAACACACAGAGTTAACTACATTATACAAACATGGGTTAATGATTAGAGGAAACTGAGTTATTTATTTTTTTAAAGTTTCAGCTATTCTGTTTACAGTTCTGTCATCACATTATTTAATACGATTTGTTAAAACATTGTTGTTTCTTTTGATGTGAAATATTATTTATTTAATTTAAATAAAAAGCAATGTTAATTTTGTTCACAATTTGTTAATTTAATAATATATGTATTTTTGAATCAAGTATTCATCTTTATTGTCTTCATTGTTAGTTTCCACATGCCTAAAACAACCTCAAGCTAAATCTAAAAGTTGATAGCTAAATAAGAGCGTTTGAGAAATTGTGCACGGCATACAGTAATAGTCCGAATAGTCGATTAATCGTTTCATTAATCGATAGATTCATCGATTATCAAATGAGTCGTTTGTCGCAGCCCTATTGTAGTTATCCCATGTTTAAATAAAACGTGTTATTCAGCAACCTTTGCAATTTGGGATTTTATTTTTGGTTGGTCGACCTCGGTGAGCTGGTCATTTCAAAAGTAGCTCACTAGCCAAACAAGTGTGGGCACCCCTGGCCTAGGGGTTCACCCTGCACTGTGAATGTTTACATGGTGTGTTCAATAAAAACATGAAAACATATCATTGTTTGTGTGGTATTAGTTTAAGCAGACTGTGTGTGTCTGTTGTTGTGACTTAGATGAAGATCAGAACACATTTTATGACCAACTTATGCAGAAATCCAGGTCATTCCAAAGGGGTCACATACTTTTTCTTGCAACTGTATTTAGGGAGGCGTGTGGTGCAGTGGGTAGTGCGTTGGTGTTGGGATCAGGGGAGCACAGGTTCAAACCCCACTGCAGTCAGCATGTCGTTGTGTCCCTGAGACACTTCACCCCAAAGTGCTCCTGTGGGGATTGTCCACAGTACTGAGTATGTAAGTAGCTTTGGATAAAAGCGTCTAACAAGTGACGTGTGATGTAATGTAATATATAATAAAAATAAAAGTTACACAATTTACAAAATACACATCCTGTAACAGTTCTTATGATTTAGCAGCCGTAAATGCTCCGTAGGGAAGTGGGAAACCTTAGAGTCGGAGTAGAGGCAGAAAAGCACAAAAAAAAAACTTGAAATCTTGAAATGTATTATTATTCAAATGTTTCAGACTATCATTTGTATCTAGACATAAACAATCGACTTGCCATACTGTAGAGAATAGTTATTTTCTAAGGCTGGACCTTTAGTTATAACTGCAGTCAGCGCGTGGAAGTAAGCACTCTCTATTCAAACTAGATCTCTTTTTTAAGGAACAACCTCAGCATTTGGAAAAAAAATGCAGAACCAACCAAAAGACATTTTTCAATTAATATTCTGCCAAAAACAATGGCAGCTAATCACATTAGTGAACCTCTGGCTTTCAGTCCCCTGAGGGTCTGGGGCCCAAAGGTGTAATGTCAGGACCCCCAGCATCTGCCATCAGTCACAGACATTTATACTACTTCTTCTATTAGGAATATAAGGCAGTGAATAATAAATCAAATGTAATAATATAGTAATATAAAAAGACTACATACCTCAGCCATAAAACATATCCAAATACAAATGTATTTAGTCTTTATAATATTATAACAAGTAGTGTCCTCAATAAGTGGACCAGCGTAATGCAAATCAGCCATCCCTCATTTCACACCTTTTAGAGCAAAAAGACAACTTTGGGAACAATATTTTGTCGCATCACTAAAATGAACAAAAGAACAGTTAGCTTCAGAGATCAGGGAAAGCACAGATATTTCAGATTTGTAGTTTTTACATGGAAACTGTTGACCGTTATTTAACCGTTATCTTAGTTCACATATCGTTTTTTAGACTAGGTTAGCATTGTCAACTATATTACATTTTAAATATGTGAACCCCTTTCTTACTACATATTGAAACAGTCACACAATGCTGTAACAGTTATGACTACCAGACATCTGAAACCCTTTCAGCCAAATACACCAGTTTAAACCAAGACACATCAAGGCTTGTTTGATTGAAAATCATCAGAGCAGTGAATTATGGGTATGTCTTGTAGAATAACAAACATAATAACACTTGCCATCTAAATCCTTTTAAAATCGATATTAGCCACTGACATTTTAGAGTTTTTAACAAAATGTCTGGAAGAGAACACCTTAAAGGTGGGGTAGGTAAGTTTGAGAAACCGGCTCGAGATACACTTCTTGTTATATTCCATGGAATGCTCTTAACATCCCGATAGCAATGAATATCTGAAGTGCTTTGAGAAAAAATACATAAAAAAATGTCATCAGTGGAAGCCGTGGCGCTGTATAAAGCACGACCAATCATCTGAGCCGGCCCGGCTAAAGTAACTGGATGGCCTACCTGCCTGTCAGCCTTCCATCTGTGCACAAACTTGTGCCCTCATTGGTCGTGTGCGCGTTCGTGTGTGTTGGAGGAGGGGCTCTGTGAGGAAGTGGCAGATTTTTCCCGGCTGTGTATTTTCAAATTCTAGCGCACTCGAGCTGCTTTCTCCAAAATGACCAACCCCACCTTTAACGTTTGTTTTTTAAATGGTATTTTTATTTATTATTCTTTACCTTTTTTCAACCTTGTACATGGTATTGATAGAAGATTTCATATTGTCATACATTGGTTTCCCTTCATTGTTTAAAGTGGATAACGATCCGTTTAGTGTTCTTAAAATCCTACATTCCACTTTTCACGGTTCATGCTTTCCAGCCTCTTTGTTAAAGGAATCAGAAATCCAAAAGGAACACAGTGATCTCCCTCAGAATGGGATTTACACCTTCCAGCGTGTAATGACTGAATGAGCCTCACCATGTTCCCGTTCGTCGGAGTGCATGAATACATTAAACACGTCCACTCCTTGCCTTCCATGCAGTGTCTTTGATAGAAACAAGAAGGCCCCTCCATGTAATTACACTTCATCATGTTTGCATGTGTCACTCCCACAGTGTCTGTCACACTCTCTGATTTGAGATGCTCTTGGGAACCTAATCCACAACTTAATGTTTCAACCCTTTCCTCCTTCTTTCTTCACATGCATCGGAGGAGCAGAATGCTGTCTGGTTTATCTGCAGGAGAGAGATAAGTGTGTATTCCGCCTCTTCCAGGGAACTCACATTAACCATGCCTCGGAGGGTGTGTGTAGAGGGAGGGGGTGTGTGTCTGCCGGGAGCGCACAGCTTTCACTCACTTCCAGAAACTGTGAAAATGTCCCCTTCACACCCCGTGCTCCGGCGCTGTTAGTGCTGATGAACGCCTGCGTGCAGCCGTGTAGTTGAAGTGAGACGTGCAATGTTATCCAGAGGTGTTGGGCTGACAGGGCTGCCACGTGTAAACTCGTATCCTACAGTGACTCCTGACCCTGACCTTGTTACAAAAGTCTGCAGGAGAAACCGCACACAAGTTTGAAATGCAGCCGTCCATGTGTGGAGAACCGGAAAACATGTTGGTTTTTTTGCCACTCAACAAAATAAATGTTGAGGTTGACTTTAATTAAATGTGTTATGTCAACAGGTTACACATAATTGTATCAGGTTAGTTGAAAGCAATATTATTAAGTTTCAGTAAAAAAACATTAATATTATTGCTTTCAACTAACCTATACAGTTATGTGAAACATAATACATTCAATTAAAGTCAACATTTCAGTTTTTTCACTGCAGTGCATTTATTATGGAGACATGGGGAGTGACATAGTGACATAGTGTCCAGGTTGGATCAGAACCCAGAGCACCTTCAATTTGACATAAAAAAATGACCAACTGCAATGTATGCAACAAAAGAAACTTTTTATTTGGGATACGCATTGCCAGTACAAATTAAGAGACCATAAAACCGACACCGTTCAAATTTTTCTCCACAGAAAAAACAGGTTTTAGAATGTCCATTTGATACATACGCAGAGATCTTAAAAGGTCAAACCTGTCAAGAAAAAGGCTCCACGGTTTCACTCTGAAATCCTTATAAAAAAGAAGTTAACATTCAAAAACACTGCAGTACGTTATTTTTTATTGAAGAACAAAAAGACATGCAACAAATAAAACATTTCATGTTTTACAAATTGTTCAATTTTCTTCATCATGTCTTTTTTCCTTTTATATTCAAAAACTAAAAAGCGTCATTACATGAAGCTTCGATAATATTTGACAGGCGATGTGAAAAGTAGAGTTAAGCCTTTTTTTTCTTCTGGGCCCCCCCCCAAAAACACTCCTTGCTTTCCTTGCATGGCCGCTGCTGTCAGTTCACTCCAATGACTCGAAGAGGTGGGGGGGGGTTGATCCAAATGAGTGTTTGGTGTCATCATGCCGTGTTTGACGTCCACACAGCAGCTCCGAAACATCCATGATTTCATACATGTGTAAAAAGTAAAATCATGTGGTTCTCACGCTGTATTTGTGATGTCGGGATTTAATTTGAGTTTTCCGTAAGGGTTCAGATGAGCTAAAAACAAATGCTAACGATGCTAACGTAACGCCAACTGTTCACGTCACCTTCCTTCTGACAGAGGCCATTAAAGGATTTCACCTTTAATCCACCAGGCTGCATTCAAATAACAACAGTCCAAATTCAAAGATGCAAAAAAAAAGAAGAGTAAAGGTGCATATCTACATACATATAGAGCATTCTTGGGCTAATTCACATATAATGGTAGCATAAAAAAGACCTGTAGCAAAGCAAAGTAATATCAAATGAAACAAAAAAATTGCTATTCACAAAATGGAGGCATAAAAATATATCCAAACAGTATCTGGATTTGTGTGCCATCAGGGTATTTCCGTTTTAATTTATATAAACACTGCTGTATTCCAACTGCTTTTTTGGTTTTGAATACAGAGAGCATTATGAGATGCTCACGAGTACCGTAGATAATACAAATCCTACAAAAAAGAGGAAAAAAAGAAATGTCAATAAAGCGGATCCCAATGAGGAGAGGATAACAATTCTGCCTTTTTTTGGTATCAAAGTATGCTATTGAAATCATGTATACATGTTAGACCACATACAATACTGTACATACAAGAAAACAAATCACACATTTAGTTTCACATTTTGGATTGTGTCAATATGTTGTTTTTAGTGTCATTTTAAAAAGAAATCTAAAAATATTTGGAAAATATAAAGTTATTCAAATAATAACAAATTAGAAAACAGGGGTTACGGGTTAATAACTGACTTCGTATGGAGGCACATTTGTGCAAAAAGACTGAGCAATGGGACATTTTGAGTACAATTTTCTTTGCAAAGAAAATTCATTCTTCTTATGGTGGAAAGAATATTTTAATTTAACCTTAAATCTGCTCAACATTTCCCAACCTGCTATCAGAATTTTTACACAAATATAGTCCCATGAATGAAAAGTGAATTCAGAGTAAAAGTCATGCAAACATGGAACCTTCACACCTGAATGACAGTTGTTGTTGTGGATTTGGTTACCAGCAGTATTTGGCTATATTGACCTCACTAATACACACCGACTGTCTGATCATGAACGTGCACTCTTTGTCTTCCATACATGACTCCTATAGTTACATTCTAACATTGTTTTCTTTGACACATTTACCTTTTGAGCTTAATCATTACATGTTCTTGTGCTTTGCCCAAATGGCTTCTAACGTTGTCATTCATTTAGTGTTCCAGGTCAATTCTTCTATAAATATTGTGGATGCCGCCAACAAGCATGACAGAATCTATTTGTTGCAAAAAAATTGAATCAGTTGTTCCTTATTGTTCTGAATACAAACTATACTGTACAAATCAAGCCTGGGATATTCCCTGATTATTATGACAGGACATTATAATACTTCACAAATGATGACCTGAAAAACATGATCAAAATTCACCTCCAGGGTTGAACTTTGGCACTAGATGAAACAAAAAGTGTGAACACAGTATTACAGACAGGGCATGGTGTGTGTACAGTAACATTTCAATAGTTATAAAAATAATTGTGATAACACTCTCGATGCATGTCCGTAATGCATTATAAACCTACATAGAATCTGCTTGCAGCACTCTTTAATTATAGTTACTAGCACTCATACATTTGCTTTGTAATCCTATATTAACATGAACAACATTTCATAAAGTTGTGTATCACAACACTTTCATTTTATTTTTGCAAGAATCATAGGGTATTTTTCTTCAAATAATTGTAATAAGAGTTTATTTTTAAATGATAAATATCTTATGATAATGCATTATACTGTAATGTGATTATAAGTTAGTCTAACGTTGTTTGCCTTCAATACTGTGAACAGAAACATCATTAAATCTAAAGAACATACGAAACATGTAAGATTATTTTAAACTTTTAAAGCAAACAATAACATATCACAGTAACCTATAATCACATTGTAATTCATTATAAAAAGAGTATAATGCGTTATAAAACAATTATTATGCATTATAACAAATGGGAAAAACAAAACTCTATGATCTATGCAAATACATGTCAGTGAATTAACAGAAAATATGAAGTATTATGACACTTGACCTTAAAAGTCTTCATAAAATGGTTTATAATGTGTTAATATTGCTGTTATAAATCATTATGAATATTAAAGAGTGCTTACAAGCAGGTTATATTGCATTATAAGTGTATTAATAATGCATTAAAGACATGGAAGTCATAGAAAATGCTACCACTTCAGTAAAACCGAAGCCTGTTGTTTTCTGATGTTCCGAATCGAGGTAGTATGGGAGCGTTTCAATTTACAATACGGGGGGGCTTTCTGCGAGCTGTGCGCCTACTGTGTGAGTGTACTGTCAGAAATACAAAGAGGCAACATGGACATCGAGTGGAAACTGTACAAACTGTGAGGGGGGGGGTATGAGTCATCCTACACGGCGGTCCAGATAGGAAAAAAGTGAAATATTTGTCCGTTAATGTCATCCCAGACCCCAAAGTCAGTACGTCCAGCCCCGAGGGGGGGGGGGGGGGGGTTAAGTTTTGGGAGATTTGGAGGAGGAAGTTAAGGACGGAGGGGTGGGGGGGGGTGGAGGATCAGTTGGAGGTGTCAGAGTGAACGCTTCCGGGTCCTTCTGTGGGCGAAGTCACAGATGAGGGGGTCGGAGCATCCTGCCAGCCGCCGTTTGCCTGAGAGGAACAAGGGGGAGGTATTACTTTCATATTCATTACTCAATGCAGCAACACAGTGAGGTGCAATGCATGAGTCCTGAGGGCGAGGTAGTGTATGGGCGCAGCAGGGAATGCTGGGAAATACTGTATGTTAGCCTCAAGCTAGACTGACATAAAAAAATATAAAATCATGTTTTCAACCAAGCAGAAGTCGAGTGAACTCCAGTCTGTACCCCATCAGGCGCTGCATACTCAAATTCACATAATGAAGAAAATACAACGATTTGGGCTTGAAATAAGTGCCTGTCCCGTTCACTCTGGATATGAATAATATATGGAAATTGTATGAAAAGAACTCTGAAACAAAAACACGTGCAATCAACGTCGTTTGCACTAATTGTGACGCTGACAGCAGGAATTAACATACAATAAGAGCAGCGGAGAGCCGTCCTCTGCACAGACATGCCGGCTAAAGAGCATTTCAGGATATTAATAATACGTTTAAAGCCATCAGAAAGATGGCGACAGCCTTTCACTTCCCAGCCTGCTGTTTGAGATGGCAGACAGTGAGGGGGGGTCACACGGGAGAATGTCTCAACTCACTTTTTTATTTTGCATTTGATATTTCATTTGACTCTGCAGGGAAATGACTAAGGCAATTTTAGTTCTACTTGACTTCACTAATAATACAAAATACTATCTACAAATAATGATGTATTTCATCGGACAAAGACTCGATTTTTCATTAATTATTTATCCCTTTAAATATTTAAGAAAAAATGACATTTAAGATAACATGCAGTGTGTGTAATAAAGAGATCAGCAACACATTTACCATTTGCAATAATGCAATACTAAATGAACATTTCAATGTAATAATCCAACAATACAATACATCATATATTAAAAAGGGCCATTATGAATGTACCTTTTAATTAAATTATTATTATTTGTCATTATTATTTTAATTATTACTATTATCATTATTGTTTTTACCATTATTGTTATTAATATTATTATTATTATTGATCATTTCCCCTTGTAACAAAGTATTTCTAAACTCTAGTATTACTACCAGATCTGAGTACCACTGTTGTAAGAGACCTCTAAAGCCGACGGAGCCAATGCAAAACAAATTAAATATATAATAATAATAATAATTCTTTGGGGCTCCAATGACATTGACCGGTTCACGCAGTCTTCAAAGTAACCAAGCAACCTAAATGAATTTTGTAATTTGTCTGTCCAATGACCTTGCTCCCTTTCATGTCATGTGATACCTTGCGTGAAGAGCGAACCGTTGAATCAACCTGTACTGTAGCTAGCAGCAGCAAGGTCGGCAGAAAAAGAGAAACGACAAGACAGAGTGTACGCCCGTATGTGTGTGAGCGCATCAGCATGCGCTTATGTTTGGGACGATGGGGGGGGGGGGGGGCAAAACAATATTTGCACCGGGGCCAATCACAACCTTGTTACGCCACTGTGCATAGTATAATCAATTTGGATCTCTTTGCTATGACATGTAGGAGCTAAAAGAAAGTGGAAAGAGCTTGAGATAAAAGGTAACTAAACTAAACTGCAGAGCCCCTCTCTCAGTGAAGAGCAGAGTGCAGAAGCCAGAAGTCCTAACGTACTGCTCGGCTACATAAATCACAGGCCAACAGGCTGCAGACAGATACCCCGCTCTTCCATTATGCATTGCGTGCTTCTTTACAGGGTATAACAGTGAATAACACAGCATATTGTGGCAGTGTACGATGTGGTAGAGCAGGCAGGCGTCCAAGGAGAACCGTATCAGTGAGGTCCGAGGACTGGGGGGGGACGGGGCCTGAATACGTTAGCGGCCTCTCCGGGCTCACAGCTGCCCATTTGAATACACATACATGTTTTTATATGGGAGACATTTCATCTGATTATCATATGGCCGCTGAGGCACGACGGAGCCAGCGGAGACCGTCCCCCTGCTCAGAGCGGAGGACCGTCCCCCCGCTCTGAGCAGGGGCTCGCTGTCAGGGCCATTAGCGTGGCAGCAGCATGATCTGAGCAATGCGCTTGGATTGCTGTCCCAAGTCCCCAGTCTGCTCTCCTTGTGTCTGTCTTATCGATTTCCCCCTTTACGACACGGCTTGTCGCTGTGAATTTCCCTACTGTTCGCAGCCGCCAGCGAGCAAACCCCCCCCCTCGCTTGATAACCCCCACTTCTACCCCCAGATTCTTCTTCACAGACATGAAGGGAACACGTCCTGATGGCACATGCACTGCAGAAATGTGAAATCTTGCCAAGTATATCTGACTCATTTCTAGTCAGAATATGTCTCTGCAACATTTAGCTTATTGTATTTAAATAAAAATGTATATAGTTTGTTTCCTCTTTTTTGCAAGATAACCATGCACTATATCTTACTCTGTTTTTTCCCCCCACTATTTTACTGTTATTTTAAAAGGTTTTATGTCTTAAATGTATTTATGTTGCAGTTTTGGAGGAGACTGGGACTTAGAAAATAAAGCTTTTGAATCTGTACACTTGATATAAGACACAACAATTTAAGAAGTGACAATGCAGTGAGGTAGAAGGTCTTGTTTTTAGACAATGCATCTTAAGTATCTTGATAAGGTTAAAAATACTCTTAAGAGTTGTATCTCAGATGAAACAAGTATGACACAAGTTTTTTAGCTGCTCTGGTATTTTTAAAGGATGGGTGATCTTGTTTCAAGAAATAACTTGATTTTGGAAAACTAACATCAGAAAACTTTGAGCACTTGTGGTTTATTTTGTAACACAACGTTTCCAGATTCTGGGCAAATAAAAGTACGCTTTCCCAGCTCATTACAAGAACCATCTAAATCATTTCAAGAACTCTTACCAAGCACATTTTAACGTGTTCTATTGGCAGATGTTTTTTAACTAAACGCCTTGTTTTTATTATTTTGTTATTCTTTTCCAGTGTGAGGAGTTGTTCCCAGTGGCGTGAGGTTTTATTTTTAGCCATGTTGTCTTTGTGGGAGCTTCTGGCCGCGGGGGCTGCCGCTCACGGGTCAGGTGGTCAGAGGGATCTGAAGGCCGGGGCAGGAGGTGTCACCTGGTGGTGCCGCTCGCTCACGGCTGACTGTACGTGGCTGCAGGTGCTCCGCCAGACCTGATGCGACGTGACAGGCTCAGACGGCGGCCCTGCGTGTGTGTCCGGCCACATGTGTGTGTCCGGCCACATGCATGCGTACGCCGGACAGCGCGCTGCCCATGGCAAGCAATCAACCAGGGTGGTGGTGGAGCAGAGACACGTCCCGCTAAGTGGCATTCTGAGCCCTATGGCTTTGAAATAATTGGTAGGGAGTGAAAGGAGAAAAAAGAATCCTTACATTGATGCCCTGCGGACTGTACATCTGGTTGGCTGTGAGTCCTTCACTGTATCCGCCTGTCTGACTGATAACATGGCGAAGGGTATCCACCTGAAACATTCAGAAACAACAAACAAAGCAAGGTCAGAGCCAACGCCAGAGAACAGAGAGGAGACGAGACGGAGCACACTGCTGCAAGGACATCTCTGGAGAAGACAAGGTCCAACCAAACTAAAAAAGACTTTTATGATAAAAACGTTGGCTTTTTTTTGTTAAAATGACAATCCCTTCCCATGGTGAAGTATTCTGCCTTTGTGAAGAAACTCTATAGAGGGGCAAGTATAGTCCTTTTTCACGACAGACATCTTAACTTTCCATATTATTAAAACCAGCAGTTAATCATAGCATTAAATGATGGCTCTAAATGAAAACAGATTAGGACCATGTTACAAAAATATACGTTTAGTTTCATGCAAATACATGACTTTATAACCTCATAAATATTCAATTTTGAAAAATAAAAATTAAGTAAATACATTTTTTAAATGTAGGTGGTTTTGGGAGTTGAGTCATTTCTGATTAATCTGCAGATATTTCTTCAAATAATCAAAAAAAAACAAGTAATTAAAAAGCCCAAAAAAGGCCATCAAAAGGTTCTTGGTTTGTATGACCAAAAGTCCAAATCCCCAAAGATATTTATAGGTTACAATGATAAATGAAAAAGTGAAAGTATGAAATTCTAGAATAGAGATTATAGGAGTTGTAGCACTCTTTTCGCTTGAAAAAACCTAAAACTCTCTAAATTGTTTATCAAAATCGACAAATCCGTTAATAAAGTTCAGCTGAAATGTGTTGAATTATGTATAATAATTACACCTGTGCATGACAAGTCAAACTCTCTACTGGGATGGTAAGTGGGCCTGCCCCTGTTTATCTGCTAATCTGCTCACAGCCCTACCTGTGACTGCACGTTGGCTCCCACCTGAGCCCCCTGGTACGAGTCCCCATTGAGAGACTGCACGCTCATGAACAAGTCCCCGGAGTTTGACATGTTAAAAGAGCCAGCAGAACCTGAAAGGAGAGACGGAGCAGTCGCATCACAGAGAGACAGAGCAAGCAAGGGGAGCAAGTCAAAGGAGCATCATGCAGAGGTTAGCTAGCAGCCACACGGAGAGGAATGGAGCCATACAGGAAACGTATGGATAATAGAGAAACAGCTGTAACCCCACACAGCAAGCGTTTGGGTCAAGTCTTTACATCCAAACATGGACAAGCAAGTTATTTGTATATTACAGGTACTAGGAAAAAAGAGACGTCTTGAAAAAGCATTCCGAATGTCTTTATTTCTGTCCAACCCGAGGTCAGTTACAGCAGTAGGCAGGATGTGTTTAGCCTAGCTTAGCACAAAACACTATAGGGAAATAAGAGTCAAATTTGACTTAAATGCTAATGCATTTCCAGCAAAACTTGTGGCGCTTTTCAATGTATTTGGTGACTACTTGGTACAACAGGTAAAATCATGTAAAAAAAAAATCTGATATAGAGTGGTCTATGAGTAGGCTATTTCCCCCCACCACATTTTTGCTAAGCTAAGCTAGGTGTTTGCATCGGCTATCCATACACGTTTTATGCTTGGCTAAACATGCTTCCTGTTGCGTGCTGTGTCTCAATTTGCATTCTTCTGTACTTTCACTTGCTATTTTGAGTGTTTGAGTGTGTTCATACTGAGAAGTATGGCGAAATACAATGCACTTTTGAGTACCAAGACGGTGTGATTATATCATTTTTGACATTTCTCACCCTCAAGCACTGTCGAACATTTCTATACAATTGTAAGGTACGAGTGTTATTTTTTTTAATTAGGTACCATTTTACTGTTGTCGGATGAAGCAACTAGTATAAATATAATATAATAAAAATATAAATTCAGCAGTCAATATTAATGAAGTACTGTAAACGACAACACAAATGCTAGTTAGCTGGCTAACAGTGGAGATGGTCATTAAGTGCACATCAGCCGTATTATTTTGAAACCAATGCCCTGTAGAAATTCAGGGACTATGCAAGTACAGTGTGTAGACAGTTTAGTACTAGCAGAAGTATCCGAATTGAGACACAGCACTGATATGATGTCAAATATACAAATGTCTCAAAAATAATGGACCATATTTGAAAAAGATACACCTAGTAATATTTTGTTCATTGTCAACAAGTCTCATAAAAAGGCAATGCACTTTCTCACTCTGCTGCCCTATCAGTGGTTCTCAGTGCCAAGCCAAAAAAGGCATGATGACGTTGCATTTTTCCATCAACGTACTTAGTCTCATTTAGCCACTTGCTAGCTAGCACCTCTATTAAGACTCATTAAAGATTCCACAATTAAGAGTGGAGTATTTCCTGAAATATTTGACGTCATAAAACTTGAGAATCTTTTGAGCTTGTGTTAACATCAGACCTTTTTGTAGACTTCAATACGACAAGTGCATCATTGTTGCAGCACTAGTTTCACATGGGATTGATATTGACCCCAAAACAATACAGTGTGTGTTCATGTTGATGAGGGGCAACAGTGAGGCTCATCGATGTGGTTTCACTAGTTTTTAGAAAAAGGTAGCTAAGTACTAAGTACTTGTTAGTAGAGACAATTAATTGTTAGTTTAGTCTTTTTATGAGATTTGTCAACATTAGGAAAGAAGTAATGAATATTACCAAACCTATCCTTTGAATGTCAGTACAGTAGAACATGATGGATACAGAGTTAAATAGTCATAAATGAAGAATAGTATTAATTGAGATGAAGACAACAGGACAGTATAAGCATAGGGAGACTTGGCATGGGGCTCAGGTTGGCTAATCCCTGACACAGTTTTGCTCTAATGGAGTAGTTGCTTTTGTTAATATGAACCTATCAATATAATAATGGTGCTTTACTAGGTGATAGGCACGTCTGTTGTAAATGAACTGCCTGTTTTGTTAGTCCATAATATTTCATTCCTTACAAATCACCTGCACCAGCATTGAAATGGCCTCACACTAATAAACTGAAATGTTTTGATTAGTAATGCACAGAGAGGAGGTACATGTCTAGTAGCTGATCAGAGCCAGGGACTTCCTGTCTCACCTGCAGAGTTTGGAGTTGAGGGTGAATTTGCTTGGCTTCCATGTGAGGATGCATTAGCCGCATTCACGGCAGTTCTCGCAGCGTACATGTTGGCTTCTTCTTGGAACTTACCAATGTTTTTCTTGTATCTGATTCGTTTATTCCCAAACCAGTTGGAAACCTGAGCAGACAAACAAAAAGATGTAGTTTAATGCTCACACATCAGAAGAAACACAGCCTCTCCACTTGTGAGGGCAAGCATCCAGAGGTATAATGGTGGTCTTTAGCTTCCATGGCCTTAATGGCATGTGTTAACTGCAGAGAGGTAGGCTACATAGACTGGTGCTGTGAATCTGCATTAGTGCCAGAATGGAATGATTGCCAATAACAGTCTCATTATGTCACCATGACTGCAGCTATCATCAGAAGTCACACAAGCACCAATCAGTCAACATCCGCTAACGCCCATTACTGCTAATGGACTCCCAGATGAAGCCAGGGGGGTAATCCCAGCGCTAATGATAAACAACATTAAAATGAAAACCAAATCAATCCTGCAAAGTTTCCAATACACAGACTAGGTAAACATTCTCCTTTATTATGGCCGAGGAACGGAAACTCCACAAATCATTCCCGCCGCCGAGCAGCTTCCACAATCAGGCCCAGAAGCATCCTCCAATCATTTGGTATAAATTAATGAAACCAATTGAGAAAACAATCCATTCCCGAATGATGGATTCAAAACACAAACGGCTGTTTACCTTGGCGTGGCTTCGCTTATTATCAATTCTCACAGGATTGAAACAACTTGAGCGCTAGAAAGCAAAGGTGAAAAAAAGCAAGGTGCTTATATATTGAACTCTCATGGCTTGTCAGCAGTATTGGAACAAACATCTTAAGTGTCTTTAGATACACGGTAAGTTATTATAAGATTTATAGTCAATCTTTACTGCACATGCCTCAAATGACTGCAGCGCTAATTTTGCAGAAGCTAATGAGCTAATGGTAAATACTTCCTTCAACTGTAGGCTGATGTCTTCACAACTGATTGATCTTCTTTTATTAATCAATTCATATTGTTGTCAAATGTTTTGATGACTAGCCAAAAAACATTGACATTTATAATCATATGAATCAAAGTCAGAATTACTTTTAATTTCAACAATCAAAAACAGTGATTAGGTAACAGCTCACGTTTGAACATGTTGTGTGTTATAGGAAAACGATATGATTAGATAATAGCTATGACAGCACTGTTGTTTTAGCTTCAATACAAACACAAAGTGGTCAAAAATAGCTTTGTCTGGTTTGAATTACACGACAACAAACTCCTGACACGGCCTATTTCTACGGGAGCCCTTTGTTGTCTCCATGAAAGGTGCCGCTGAGAGATCAGAGCGGCTGTCTGTTCCCATGGCAGTCACGATGTATTCTTAGGTGACTTGCCAAGACGCTTACAGCTGCTTCACTGTTGAAACTGTCTCAGTGGTTCTACTACAGGTGTGAGGGGGGGGGGGTGCACTGTTCTGTACCTGGGCCACTGTGATGGCGCACTTCTTTCCCAGCTCCTCTTTAGCCTCCTCGCTGGGGTACGGGTTACTGAGGTGTGAGTAGAAATACTCGTTCAGGATCTCTGTCGCCTGCTTGTTGAAGTTTCGTCTTTTCCGTCTGCAAGAACAAGCATCAGAAGTTCAGACAGGAACAGGAAGCCAGTTCACGTGTATTACAACGGCTTAGAGAGGATAGAGGAGTCTCTTCAGATAGCACACACCCTGGGGTAATTTATTTCTACCCTACTCTTCTTTTGAACTATTTGGGTTTCAAAAATACAAAGCATTTTTTTTAATAATTTATTATATTTTGATTATGTTTAATCTTTAAAATGTATTTATTCTTTTAAATGATTTAGCATTTAAACAACATTGTGTTTTTTCCCTTTTATCCTATAAAGTTTAAACCACTTTAAAAGCAACATCTTTTAATGATTTGATACGTCTTTTTATTATTTAAAAGAACACACATTTGTATTTCCTTTCAGTCAGTTAAGATTTCAAATAATTAATAATATACATTTAAACCTGAACCTTTGAAAGCACCTTCTCTTTGACCGGGGGGGTACAGTATACTACGAAGCAGGATTTTCGCTTAGCCGGCTAACTTCAGGGAAAACTCGGGCTTTCCGGTCCTACGAAGCTGGTTCTCTTTTTAGCAGGCTAGATCTCCATGGTAATATATGCTAAGCAGCTAACCTGGTCGGGACCAGGTTAGGTTGCAGGCTAAGAGCTCAACTCAGTGAAAGCACCGCCTGCTGACCAATCAGAGCTCAGTGTGCGGAGTTTAAAGCGATCAAGTCATATTACAGGAGAAAGGAAATACAGAAAAGCTGCCGTCGCAGGAAAGACGGCCGGCAAAAATCACCGACTGTGTGAACGTGAACATTAATAGAATATCACCTCCATCTTCAGAGCAATCTGACTATTATAACATTAGCGTTAAGAAAGCTTACTTAAATATCGGCCACAACATAAGTAACCGGATCAGAGTACATTAAGTACAGTCCGCGGCATATCACTTCATAATGTATCATATCTCTCCTTATCTGAGTCAGCTGAGCCGTATCTGGCCGTGCAACACTCACAGTGTCACATACTGTATGCAGAAGTATTATTTTAAGCAACACATAAGTTGTCGAAACACTCTCGAGACAAATGTAATTGAAGTCAGATCGTGTTTTAGACGGGGCAGTGATATCATAAACCTGTTAATGTACGCATTCAAACACTTGTTCTGTTGCCAGCTGTATTCACCTTGCAGGTGCAGCTATGTGGCTTTGATCCTGGATAAAGTGTTTAAGTCATGGATGTTTAAAGTTTAACTTCTTCATATTTGTCTAATATTATAGTTGACTTTTCATTCAGGAAGTATGACGCTGCGCTGTCAGTACGCTTCTCCATGTTTGTGATTGGTCGAAGCTCCAAATACCACCCCTTTCATGTGAACGCGCACCTAACTAGATAGCACACGGCTGGCTTGAGCGATCCACTTGATAACCAGCGTCGTAGTACAGTTTAGCGAGAGCGCGTATGTTTTGGATTAGGCCAACCGGCTAACTCAAACATATCCAGGTTAGGTTGAACCAGGTTCGTAGTATAGCCCCAGAACCCTATGAGAAACAACATTAACCAGAAGTAATAATAATGTCTTTGCAGGACAGGTCCTTTAGGTTTGACTAACTCCAGCCTATCGTTCAAGATGTTCTTCCAAAATGTTCTCCCTTTGTTTATCCTTTCTATAGATATATATATATATATATATATATATATAATAAATAACTTTGTTGACCACTTGGGGGGCAGCAAGCTGTAAACACAACATTGACAAGTTTTGTAAAACATGTTTGCCCAGTTTATTTACACATTTTCAGAGCGAAATAAACGGTGTTTCTGGTCTCTTGATTGAGAAGTTAAGATAGAATAAAGTTAGTTTTGCATCACATGCTCCAAACAATGCACATAATAAACATTAACAAAACACATAATGAGAGCACATCCGCTATGTCTGCCAGCTCGTGTGTCCCTGTGTGTCACCTGTTTGCTGCTGAGCACAAACCTGCTGGGTTTGGAGCAACACTTTCTCTTAAATATTACATTGCAATACAGCTACGTGTTCAGGGAACCCTATTGTCTCCTGAAGTACAGACGTGGCTTCACACAGGACGCGATCAGCCGACTACTGCTTTCAACTTCATACAGAATAACTTTGTGTTATTATAAACACAAAGATAATCTAAATGATATCTTCTAGCATGCCAGCGTGCATAGCAACAAAGCTTTTACCATCTGACATGGGATCAAATGTAATACAACTTCGTCATGTAATAATGTCACTCATATCGTAACAACTAGTCCTGACTGGTATTGTAATATCATATTTAGTGATAATGTAACATTGGCTTGAAAATTACTAAACATATTTCTAAATTGAAATACAAATATTACATTTCGTGCAAATATACAAAATGCTTAATGTATATATTATTAGTATTGAACATGTAAATGTAAATGCTATGCTTTTAAAATTGTATAACATGTCCATTAAAAGGATCATCAGTTAAAATCTCCCTGAACAATAATACATTATTGGCACAAATGTAATTACAATATCAATCAGTACATTCATTGTTACATTATTGGTAGAAATATAATAATATGGGGTTTGATTACATGTTTTTAGGATTAAGTGAAAATGTAATAACATTTAGAAAAATCCTAACAAGACTGAATATATCGAATATTAAAAAACCAGTCAGAAGCCCCCCCCCCCCTCCACCCACCGTAGAGCAGACACATATCACATGCTGACGCCCATGAGTTGACTGACCCTCTATCTGCTGCACCTATCAGGTCACGTCTGCGTGTGCCACATCTAAAGAGGGCTTACGTTAAGCTGCCGGGGAACCCTGAACCCGCTGAGCCCGAACCCACCGCGGAGGAGATGTCTGCTCACATATCTGTCCCGCACTCCAAAGCCTGCTTGAGAATATGTAAATGCTCCCAGCATGAGCTCCAGCAGCCAGTAGATTAATCAGCGGCGCCGAGCATGGCAGTGCCTCTCAACCAGTGAAAGCCCCCCCCCCCCCCCCCACCCTGCCGCACCACCACCATCATTTGCAAGAGAATAGATAGGAAGCTTTGCAAGGAAGCCTCATTTAAATGTTGTGCCTCCGACTCCAGACTCGGAGTGACATTTATCCTCGGAGAAATGTATGCAAATCCAAAACACGCATCAAAAGGAACAAGCGATTACATTAAAAAAGGGAAACAGTTAGCGCGGTGGAGCACGCGGGGAACTCTGATTGGCCGGCGTGGCTGGGGATGCTGGTCCAAATGTCTGTGGTGAGCAGCACCCTGCATGTGTTACAGCATGTGTGTGGCACGATATGGATACGAGGCGCACGTGGTGAGTTGCCATGTTGCTCAGTTGGGAGGTTATTCGCAGCACTTGCGTGGTGTGTGTGAACATGCAGACAGACACACACCTGGCGTCGAGGAAGCGTGAGCGCAGGATCATGACGGCCTCGCAGGTGCTCTGCTTCAGCTGCATCTGGATGGAGCTGAACTTGCGGTGGATGATGTTCACCATGCGCTCGATCTCTTTGGGCGAGATCGGCCGCGTGCGCGACTGCTCCCGCAACAGGTTCATCACGTGGGTGGTGAACTCGTTACAGGCCTGGGGAGGAGGGAGCACATGAGGAATGAATCAACACATACATGTAAAAACACTCGGGTCAATACAACTGCAAATACATCATAAATCATCCCTGAAGTGACCGTTTGGATATCAATGACTCACATCTAGTTCCCGTGTGGTCTTTAGGAAAGTATTTGTTCTTGCATACCTTGTCGGTTAATGAGGAATCACAAGGTAAAACATGGAAGTAAACGGGTGGGTGTTTAAAGTCAGCAAATGATCTGATTGGTTTATAGCTATAATGCTCATTCCCAGGTTCGTAGTTTCTGCCTCTACTGGGACATGTCTCAGTGCTTTAATGTTCTGCAGCACCTCTGTTCACCCTCTGTCTGAAACCAGAGCCCAGTCTGCTCTGATGAGATTGGTCAACCGCCAAGACATGTCCCATTTCTTAGCCTAACGAGTCCTCTGTGTTGGAGCGCTAGCCAATAGAAGCGTGGGTGTTACATAGTGATGTCACTATGTTCAGGAAGTAAACAAAGGAGTGCAATGCAGGTGTGTCAGGCAGGGGGGGGGGGGGGGGTGTGTGGGAGAGAAACTCCCTCTGGAGGGATCACAGGGGTTTTAGCCTTTGCAGATCCTTTACATGCCCACACACCTATAGCACACACCACAGCCAACACACAATAGATCCTCTTTCATTCATCAATACATTTCCCTCAAGAATTCAAAGTCATAATACAGTAATAACACACACACACACACACACACACACACACACACACACACACGCACGCACGCACGCACGCACGCACGCACGCACGCACGCACGCACGCACGCACGCACGCACGCACGCACGCACGCACACACACACACACACACACACACACACACACACACACACACACTCACACAGAGTATTTAAAAGTCACCAATAAGATGCATCTAAAAAAAAGAAACAGCCCTTTGCCTGTTGTAGTTCTGGGGCGAGCTTTCCCACGTAGCCATGGGGAATATAAGCGCTGATACAATTCATATTTAACACAAGTGGTGATGGCAGTGTGTTGAGAGGAACCAATGACAGCTGTTCCCTTCTCAGACACACACTTTCACAGCCTCGCCGCCCTGAGAGACGAACACGCCACGACGTCTCATTCATCCCCCGTGTGACACCAGGCGTGAATCTGCCACCATATTACACTCCGGCTCTGCGTCTCCTACTGTCTCCTCTTCCTTACTTCCTCTCCTCCCGTGGATCCCTCTCTGGGTTTAGTCGTGTCAGGCTTTGTCTGTGTCTGTCTATCTGCATGTTCACCTGTCTTCAGCACATGCATCTGAGAGCCATGCTATTGACACGAATACATCGGGTATCAAGGCAATGAGAGGAAATCATCCCCACTTGTTCGAGGCTATACGAGGAATACACACAGAGACTAGTCTGCGCTGAAAACCATCTGAAGGGAAGTCCTACAGAAACATGAGTTGGCGTTGATCAAGGAGAAAGTGTACAACTATCAGATATGGTCAGATGTGTACATCCGGGCCTCCTTGAACTCAACATGCGACAAAGGCTGCTGCAGAAACAGTAACCAAATATAAGCTGAAAATAGTGCCTTTTTATCTAAATGACTTTATTTAATATGTCGAACTTTAAGAATTTACAGCAATAAACAGTGTTTTTAACAAGATTCTATCAGAAGTATTAAGTTCTGCACTCATCATGATTCTGCTGAGGAAAGTTTGTAAAACAAATAATAATTTAATATGTAGAGCATGTGGAATCCTTTTTATTTAATATTAGTAACACTTCCAATTTTGTAGGATAAATTAAATCAAAGAAATTCACCTTTTTCAAATGTTTGTATGATGGATGCCAGTATTCATCTGTTATCCTCTACTTCTAGCTATGATATGCCGTTTCCATAGAGATGGACTTGTATATTGCAGTGGAGACGAGGCCACAGTGAGTACAATGTGACTTAAACTGGCTAACCTTGCTTCAATGAAGATTTTAAGTCTGTGTTAAAGAGAACAAGATGGAAGAAACGCAGACGTTACCAGGCTGTGTCTGTGTTGTGTTAAGATTGCCTCCTTGTTCAGTACCAGTTGGTGTAGAAAAGTATTGGAACAATGTTTCCTGTCGGTGAAAGTTGTAATAATTTCCTTAACAATTAAGTCAAATGTAACCTTCTAAAATAAGACAAAGAATAGCAGCAGATCCTTACAACTGAGTAGCTGAAATGAACAAACCTTCAGTGTTTTTACTAAATAATTATCAAAGTACTTGCTGATCATTTTTGTTCAGCGTGATTATTTCAGCTGTATTTAATCAGCCTTTGCTCCGAAGAGAGAATCTAAATCCATAAAACCAAGAACCCTCACGTGACGCAGTGAATACAATGTGATAAAGGGGACGTTTAGACGTTTTATTGTCTAAATGTTTTAAGCAGAGAATCTTCAGGTACAAACTGTCGACATCACCATAAATATTACCCAGTTAAAATGTACAAGTTTAGTTTGAATATGCAAATGAGGCATTACCTAATGCTATTTTTTACGAGTTTGGGAGAAATCCAGAGGTACAAATTCATAACATTTAAACTAATTAATTAAACTAAATGTGTATTCAGCTTTCTCTAGTGCTTTTATATTTAAGAAGCTGAAGCGGAAAAGTGACCCTGTTCTCTTTGTCTCTGCCCTTTCAAAGATGATTAAAACAGCCATGAGCCCTGAGCCCATCACACACTGCTCTATGAGATGAAGTGTGTGTGTGTGTGTGTGTGTGTGTGTGTGTGTGTGTGTGTGTGTGTGTGCGCCTCACCTGTTCGTACTTCTCCAGCTCGGTGTGGTAGATCTGTCTGATCTGGGTGAGCTTGGTTCTGTAGTCGGAGTGCTCGGTTGAGTTGTCGGGCCCCGACCCTCCTCCTGAGGCCGCCGCTGCAGCCGCCGCCGCCGCCGAGCCCCCTCCTTTTTCCGGCCCGGCCACGCCCTCCGCCAGCAGCATGTTGTCCAGGCGCATGAGCTGGGGGTCCGGGGGCTCCTCCTCCTGGGCGCCGCGGATACTCAGCACTGCAACGACAGGAGAAGGTCAGAGGTCAGCCATGAAAGGTCACACCTACAGCGGAGAGACGCTCCGTAACAAGCTGTCAGATCCGGCAGCTCAGAGTGATGCAGCAAGGTGGAGCGAAGAAAGACACACAGGCAGAGTGTAGTGTGTGTGCAGGAAGGATGTGGCTAAATACTGGAGCAACACTTCCTTCCTTTGTTTCCATCACGCCATTTTGACGCCTTAAACAGACAGCTCTAACCCGTTATCTTTCAATATATTAGTTTGACATCTTCTGATGATGTGTTGATGCTGTGCTACTCACGTTTGATCAAAATATAATACAAAACGTTCCACACACATTCAACAAAGAAAATAGGTGTTTACAATAGTCAACACCACAAGAGGGGGGCGGAGTGGCGCAGTGGGCTGTGCGTTGATCATCAGATCGCTGGGGAACTCCAGTTCGAAACCCGCTCCCGCCGCCACTGCGTCAGGCCGTTGTGTCCTTGGGCAAGACACTTCACCTGCATTTGCTTCTGTGGGTATTGTCCACAGTACATGGCCGTTACATGTGTGGAATGTGTATTTGTAAAGCACTTTGAGCATCTGGAAAAGCGCTATAATAAATGTAAGGAATTATTAAGAGGAAACACTCAAATAAAAATAATAAACAACTGAGATCATCTTTCTTCCTTTTTCTTAGTGTAGGTTAAGGTTAATATACTAACGGTTAAAAACGGTGTCTCGACAGCGTTTTCAACATAGGTTGCCCATCACTGTGTCTCTTGAAGGGCTAGCGTCATGGGAATTGTAGTCTTTATACTTCCTGGACTACAGGGGTCCCGATTAGGTGACACTATTTGGCCCTTTATACATAACGAAGAATGTCCTTAACACTGAGAAACTAAACTGATCCCTTGCAAAAGGACAATATTCTGATAATACAGGGAACTAGAGAGTCATTAACTCCAGAAATACAGTCGGGCTTTTTTAATGAAATGTATTAAGTGACCTGATGTGACCCTTTGAAACTAAATGCTCCTTATCATTACAGCTGAGAGCAAATGTGGATGTTCTCCAACAATAGCCTGGATGAGTACCACTTCCTTCCACTAGAGGTCTCCCTTGCCATTCTTTAAAAGACTTGTGTTCAACCTTCCATTTCCTGAGGCGCAAACACTCCCGGGCTCTGACTCTTCCTCCTCCATCTGAGAACCATCCATTTCAATATAAAGCACCTTCTCCTGTGTGGAGCGTGCTGCTGCTGCATTCAAATTAATCCCAGAGTGGATGCTGAAAGTGGATCGACTGCGGCCTGCATTATCATTACCTCCGCCGACATGAGCTGTGGATCTGAGACTTGACGCCCGACGTGTGTCGATAGCCATTTAAAACGCTACCATTTGTCATCCGCCTCGTTGTCATTGGATGAGAAGGGACAGGCGGGAGCACTTCATTTAATTCAGAGACAATGGGAGTGCTTGGTGCATTAACCCCAGACTGCTGTCCGGGTGGTAGGCCTGGGCAGGGGGTCACTGGGATGAGAATGAGGCCGGCTGTACTAGCAATCGCAAGGGGGGGGGGGGGTTCTCCCTCAGTCACCCCCCCCCCCCCATGTTTTTTTTGAGTGGACTGGAAATGCAAATATGGCAACTGTTGGCGAGTGGAGGAGGTCAGAGGTTCAGGCCACTGTCTCATTACCAGACTCCTTCATCACTCTGTAATGTATGGACAGGGTTGGGAGGATTACTTACAAAATGTAACCCATTACAATAATACAACAAATCAGTAAACTAATCTGTCAAGAATAAAACGTATGCCACCTGATTACTTTCCGTTACTTTTGGATTACCTCAATATCAAATGCAAGAGAAAATAAATAAAAACAAGAGAAAATAAATAACAATAAGATGATTTTTACTTAGTGGTGTAAACAATGTAACCTTAGAAAAGAAAAAACCCAAGATAGTTCATATAGTATAGTTCACAAATGCTGTTTAAATTTAATCCAGTAGTCAAAAGTATAGACTGTATTTTGTTTGATACATCAGGTGTCCACCTACTGCATTACAAACAGAAATGTATTTAAAATAAAGAACTACACATGAACCAAAAATAAATTAATTCAGTATATGTATACCTATAATATATATATTTCAAAAATGAATTATAACCCTGTAATCCTGCAGTAATCTCTATTTTTTTTAAGGAAACGGTAGTCTGATTACTTATTTTTGTATCCTGATTACGTAATCTGTTCACATGTAATCTGTTACTCTCCAAGCCTGTCTATGGACGAGGCTTGGGGGGGGACCTCGGACGGCTTCACACCCGCCACCTCACCGCGATGCAGCCCGCGCTCTGACCCGATCAGACCTGCTTCATCAGAAACTCTACACCCGCCTGTCTGCTTCAGTAGCGTACATCACCGAGGCCCCGCTGCTCCCCGGCTCCCGAACACTCAGCACGGAGAGGTGGCTTTTCTCTATAGTTACCACCTCATAAATACCAGACTAAAGTGAGTGTTACAATGAGAGCACACCACATATCCCATGGAGGATAAAAATGAGCTGCACTTTCTGGAAGTCATTTTTCAGAAGGAAAACAGCTGATAGTAGTAAAGGGGAAGAAAGAAAACTGGCAATACCACCAAAGCGCACAATAAGAAGCTGCATTAAGTTTCCAGGTGATGGAACGAGATTTAAAAGATTCATAAAAGCTGCAACCTGAATACAAAGGTACACGGATACAATGGCACAAAGTAGAACCAGCACACACATGTGAAGGAGGAAGCTCATGTCAGTTGTTTTTTACCGAAAAAACCCAAGGCTAGATTTCCTCCCCGACTTCCACCGTCTAGACTGTCAAATGAAAATGGAACACAAAAATTCCCCGTGTCCAGAAGAGAGAAAAATAAAAGGTTTCGATTCACGTCTGCCAAGTTCCAACTTAACATTCATGAAGTGTTTATTTGACTTGGCTGGAAGCACCTCTCCTACATCAGTCTTATAACAGCGGCTGCTGCGAAAGAAGGTCATTTCTTAGGAGATCTCTCAGAAGGCAAAGAGAAAAAAAAACAAGTCGACTGACTTTTTTCTTTTGTGAAAGATGGAATAAAAAAAGGTAATGGAAAACAAACGAGTGCATTCAACAGCGCTGCGTATCTAAGCGGGGGATTGTGCTCAAAATAATAGGTAAACTGGCAATTAAACCAAACTCCGGCGTGATCCCCGGCCTTGCTTGTTGACACGTGTACACCGTCGCTAATCAGCAGCATTTCACTTCCTCTCCGCGCTCACAGCCCAGATCCCGGCTCCACTCTGGCTGCTGATCCAGCTGTCTTGGAGAGCATCTGTCAGGAGGGACCCAGGAAGGAACAATGCATTACGCCATGTTGGCTGTGTACTGTCATCCCTCATTGACAGCACATTGTCACACTTACAGTGTCCTCTGAGCTCAGAACAAGCTAAGTAGCTGCTGCCTATAATATCAGCTCTTCCTGCCGCAGCCTATCACACCATCTGATGGGGAGTGGGGTTAATGTGGCTCGTGTGTAAAACGATACATCATTTTTAATTTAAGGGACTAATCAGATTGATCCCAAGACCGACATAACGGTAACAATGTCTCGTGTTGCGGTGTTTCCGTACAATCTCGCGGTGATGGAGGGAAATTATGATTTATTTATTCCACCATGAAACGCAAGCACATAATTAAAACCATGGAGGGATTATCTCAAACAAATACAATTAATAAAGAAAAGAAAGGGATAATGTGTTTCCATAAAATTGGCTTTGCTGTGGGTCATAATTACACGACTGAGCGAGGGCCACTTTATTGGCTAATGGCAGCCTAATTGATTCGTCCTAATGTTTTTGGAGCCTAGGGTCTGCTGGGCGCTCCCTGTCCAATAGTGCCGGTGAACTTACTTAGCCACCCGCAGACAGACATTGAAGGTTCTCCCAGGGATAAACAATTACAATCTGTGTGTCTGTGTGATCTGCCCCCCCCCACCTCCCACTCAGTGAACACACATTTTCTGTATGTCTCTAATGGATTCCATTTCCCTCTTGGAGGCGTTTCAAAGATGGCTTGTTGTCAGACGATGCCTTATTTCTCCCTCCTGTTGTTGACAAGCAATTCTCCCAAGGAGACGTGCACTGGGCTTTATTGCTGCACTTTATTCGATGCTTTAATAGGAACACAGAGATGGGACTCCTATAGTGGATGTGGTTGCTGATCAATGCTAATAACATACAGAATGCATGTGGTGTAGTGTTGGGAGAAAACCTCTACATGTGTTTACAGTTCAAATGCATCTCTGCGAGGATGTGTTCTGTACGTGCACAATGTAGTGTGACACAGATCTATTTTACATAGTGCACTTCTTTTATCATTTCATTTTTCATCCTTAAGTTAGTACATTCACAATCCAAATAAGTGTTGGTGTTGTTAAAGTGACTTTAAATATCTAGATTGGCCAATAAGCTAATGTAATACTAGCTGGCTCCAAAACATGGGCACCGTTACATGTATAAGACACAGAGTTATTCTCCATCTCTATATGAGGTGAAGTTGTCCTCTGATATATCAAAAATATGATATACAAAAAACAGTTAATTGTGAAAAGCAAAGTATCTAACCTTGTAAAAAACAAAACTAAGGACAAAGGTAACTATAATGTAGATTAGACCTGAAGTAAACATAGGTGTCTTTTTATAACGGATAAACAGCACACTGCATTGTGCCAGTTGAGAATTGGGCCAGAACGGGTGTTCACCGGTTGGTAGTCTTGCTGCTCTGTGTTTTACATATGGCAAGAAACGTGTAATCAAATGAGAAAATGGAAGGAAACTGGTATGGCAGCACATAACATGAATTCCACAACATGGCCTTCTAAAAAATGGAATCAACATTAAAAGAGGGGCAATCAGCTTTTGGAGAGGTGGATATTAAGTTGTCTGGTTGTCTCTCTGCGTATATTCATTTCCTTTTCGAGTGAAGAGGATAAGCTTGGAATATCATGCTCGGATATGATTTACGTCCCTATTTGGTGGAGAGCAGCTCGCCTAGACCCCCTTCTTCTCCCCCTTCGTTGCTTGTTTTCAGCAAGCACATGTGTAACATGCTCTGTTCTGCATATATTAGTCATCCCAGAAGATTGGCTTGGCCTGGTATGAAGATGGGTCTGGGTATTAAAATATTAATTGAACTACTAGCAACAGAGATACATCATTTCACAGCAGTTTGGGGTGAGTATTAATGAAACAGATCAGAGAATAAACGATGTCTTCTCTCTGAAAGGGAATGAACCATTGCAAACTGAAAGTGGGTTAGCAGCAGGCTGGGGCTAGCATCACAACTAGCCTTTCAGAGTAATGCTATCACTAGGGAAGGACCCAGGTCCATTACAGATTGGCACATCGCCTCGCCCAACATGACAGAAGTTCATAAATGTGAGACATATTCAAATTGACAGCAAGATCCAGGTCTAAAAATACGCTTTTCAGTCAGTGACAATATTTGGGATTGTATCAAAAGCTTGTCAGGGGATTAGGTTTCTTCCAGGACACTGCTCGCATCTTCAAAATGATCCCGTTTTTTTCATAGCGTAACAATATCAGACTCAAAGAGTTCCAGCACACCATGCTCTGCAGTCCAGATATCTTATCCTATCAGATTAATGGAGGCTGTCAAAAACCATTACCATATGTAATCCCCTTCTAGATTTCCAAGGCATGACGACAGGGACTGTTGGCATGGCAGCCTGTCGTGGCGATCGGGTGATTGGGGGGGAAGGCCTGATGGTTAATTAATTATGTTGGGCTGTTCTGTCAAAGTTAGCGAGATGGACGGTCAAACATGAAGTCCTCTGACAGAGACTGGGGGTGTTTCTCAATGTCCAGGAAGGATTCTCCAGAGCCACTATTTCAAGCATACTACGTCATCGAGTGCCGCCGAAGGACTGTTCCAATGTCCTGCATACTTGGAATTCTACCGAGGCTGGTGTAGTTCGTAGCGAGAAATTTCGAGGCTGCACATGTGTAGACTCCGCGGTCTTAAAATCCCCACAATGCTTTGCGCACGGACCAATTTCCAAATCTTCGGCGGAAATCGCACTCCATTTAAGGCGGGGCCTCGCCTATGACGCACACCTGCACATCTGTTAGCCTGTTCCACAATTCTTTGTTTTCCGAGGCTAGGAAGGATTCTTGCCTCGCTTCTGAAGCAAGTGACTCGGAAGACATGTGCTACCAAGCAGGCGTCCTCGACATTGAGAAACACCCAGTGTGCTTCAGTTGGCAGACACCTTTGGAGGCCCTCCGTTCTGCACCCACACGCTGACATGTGATCCGTGTGTTACATCACAGGTAGCAGCAGCACGGGAGAGCTGGCCAAAAGTGACATGCAATGCCAGTCAGGTGACAGCATGTCCAGGCACATCAACAACACCCGGCTTGACATTTCTAAGAGCTCTTAGAAGTAGAAAGGCGAAGGGCACAAGACTTTAAAGTGACAACCTGTTATGTTGTCATGTCAGGTTTTCTGTTCTGTTGCCTAGTAATCAGCCAATAGAAGGCTAATTTGGTTGGTATTTCCAAAGTAAAAAAGAAACACGGGCACAGGAAGTGATTCTTCCTGTCTTTGTAAGAGCAGCAACATTGGTTTATTTGTGGGGAAAGGAGAAGAGCAGGTTGTTAGCATTGTTAGCAACCACCACTGCTAAACAAAACAGGATAGTATCCAACAAGGCTGTCATATTACATTTGTATTTTAATATACTATCAAACATGTGGAAACATTTAACAATCAATCTGTAACGCTCTGTTTGACCTCTTAGCGGTTTACAAGCTAGGCTATTCTGCTAACCCCAATGGTGAACACTAGCAGGCCTTGCTAGTCATATCATTACAACACCAACAACATAATGAGAGGAAAGATTAAGGATTCCAAAATAGACGTAAAATAGTGGCTAATGGTGAAGCTGTTTTAAAGCAACTGCTAATAGCAACGTTAGCTTGTCACTCACAGTGAGGCAGAATGGATCTAAGGTACGGCTACAACTTGTTCAGAAATGGGTTCATTACGCGTGGGATGGAATTTGGTTTAACTTGATTTTTTTTCCAAAATGTAATGCCCTTTTACCGACAAGACTTAATACCGGAGGGAAAGAAATTGGCATTACATATACAATAGTATTTTTCACTCATAGTCATTTATATTAATGACATCAGACATTTACAAAGTATCTTTAATTTAGAGAAATAATAATCAAGTATTCAAAATATACCAGTGCAAAAGCCATTCTGTAATTAACTTCATTGGTTTCTTTATACAAGACTCATAATATCATAATTCCATCTTTATTCTCTTAACCTATGGCACTGCTCAATGTTAAGGGAATTTGCAAGGGACAAGGATCTTTCTTCATTTATATTAAGTGCTTTTTTAGAATATGCACAAATAAAATGGTAAAATATGCAGTGCTGACACCAGTGCATGAGTGCATTACCTAGCTGTTACAAATATGTTATCCTCATATGTTGAATAAGTATTGCTTTAACGACATCCTGTGTAAGTAAAAAAACAGATATTTAAATCATGGTAATGTATTTTAGAGTTATCAAATCAAATCAGCATACTGTCGAATACAAGTGTATGATCTCAAATGTTTACAACCAGCTTGAAGTCATACTGTGGGCCAAACAGAGTCATGATGTAATCTTGCCTGAAATAATCAGTCCATCCTTCCAAGCAGTCCAGTGTGTCTGTTGAAAGCCAAATTATTTTGCATAATTAACCCTTCTTGGTCCGGCTGCGGTCGGCCTGTCTGCTTGAATTTACAGTGACAGGCCTGGCCCTATTTGTTTGCATTGGTGCTTCAGTGGGCACACTTCATTGTGGCTTCAGCAGTTAATAAATCACAGTAGAAGCCCCCTCTCTCCACGCCAGCCTGTGCTGCGGTGGTCCTGTCACAAGGCAGGCACTAGCGCCGAAGCGACAGCTACATGCTAATTCAACATCGGCATAATTCATTATACAGTCGCAAGTGTAGTGGAATGGAAAGAGAACCAACATACACCAGGAGGAAGACGACAGGCATCAAACTGTTAAATCCTGCTCCTCTTAAGTCTCCTCTGTTTGCCTTTGTAAAGGCTCCAGTCTTTAAAGTCCTGCCAGCAATATAACATTATCAGACATGACTTATTATTCACAAAAAGAGCTTTGGGATGTGTAAAGAATGAAATTATCTTACTGCATTTACTTTCACAGTCATTCATTTGAAGGGAATAAGGTTAACAGACAATATCAAAGAGGTTAATGGGCAATGAAGACAATTAAGAAGCAACGGAGCTCCTTAACAGTGTTGTTAAAAAGACATATTTTAAGAAATATGGCAATCTATACAGCCACTTCCTGTAAGTCGTGCAAAACCAATGTAAAATGACATATCAAAAGGCAGACAGGGAGCGATTGCACTAAAGGGGAAATTAACAAAAAGATAAGAGTCAATTAAAGCGATAAGGCCTCGTGCTCTTCAGAGGGTGAAAGCAATGGGAGTGGAGCTGACAGCCTTCACATTAAAGAAGCGCTGCCTCCTCATCCTCTCTGTGGCCCCTCCGCTTTGCAGCCACCAGTTCAAGAGAAGCAGAGCCTTTGTTAAGAAACACTTAGTCACACACACACTGTCTGCAGATTCCACTGATTAAGGTCATTGGAATGAGGTCCACCAACGCTTTCGGGTCACTAGAAACCACATCATGGTGTAGTGAACATTGCACTTATTATTAATGTTTACATAAAAAGCTTTGTTTTTTTTATAAAATACTTCTATCTGACACTTTTTCTTAAAAAAAATGGTATCCTTGACCAAGGTTACGTAAGGTCTTTGTGCATGTAAATGGTCTGCAAAGTCTAAAATGTGTTCCCTCCAGAGTCAGTTCCTCTCACACTCACTCCCACCCCCCCTGCCTGAAGCGTCTCCATAGAGTGGCCAAGTCACGCCCATCTACTTCCGCCCCATGGGACCTTATTTCTGAATCATGTATTGAAGTCAATGGAGAGAAAGATTATCTTTCGATCCCGTTTGAATTGTGCCACAAATTACACATATGATGTTTGTCAATCTTAAAAAATCTTTCCATGTCAAAAAAGTCACAGTTTGTCTTAAAACTGTTGAAATATAAGACTATGAAAAATACGCAACTAGAAAGACTACAAATCCCAGAGTCGCGTAAGTGAATTTAGCTAGCTGACATTAACGTTACACATTACACTCGTGTTACTCACCGAAACCTCCCGCATGCTGGAACCGACTAACTCCCCTTGTGTGTACAGTTCTCAACATGGCCAGACTTGTAGTGATTTTCACCTCTTTAATACTTTTCGCTTCATTCTGAAAGAAAGAGGTGAAATGTGCTAACGTGACGGCCATCTTGGTGTTGGTGACGTATGCAAGACCAGAGTTGTAGTTCATTGAGCACTTCACACAAACAAATGTGTTACTTCACAGTTTTACGGCACATTTTTATTTTGTTGACTTGCAAAATTATCTTTTACATTGACAAACATCATATGTGTAATTTGTTGCACAATTCAAATGGGATCAAAAGATAATCTTTCTCTCCCCATTGACTTCAATACATACTTTTTCCGAAATAAGGTCCCATGGAGGTCCACCGGAAGGGGAGGGACTTCGCCACTCTATTGGACTCCATTGTTTACTTCCTGAACATAGTGACATCACTATGTAACACGTGCGCTTCTATTGGCTAGCGCTCAAGCACTTTGTACCTTTCATTTAATTTCAAACCTTTATTTAACCAGATTGGTCCCATTGAGATCATAGATCTCTTTTTCAAGGGAGACCTGCAGCATATAGATTCCACATGAAACATAAAACAATAAAGGACATTATACATTATATTTACAGGATACATAGTTATAGACATTTACAAGTGCCCATTGTATCAGCAAGCATTTCATTTAGCCTAGCTTTAAAAACATGCAGAGGAATGAGATTGCTCAGTTTCAATTCTTGCTGAAGATTGTTCCAAGCAAGTGGAGCTGCGCACATAAAAGCTGTCTTACCGAAGACAGTCCTTGCTCTTGGCACATCTAACAAGACCACATCATGTGACCTCAGACAATAGCTGCTTGCAACTCTCTGTGTTATCAGAGAGCAGATATAATACGGGAGTTTACCCAACAAAGCTTTATAGATAAACGTGTACCAATGACTGAGCCTCCGTACAGAGAGAGATGGTAAACCTGCCTTGGTATACAGTGTACAGTGATGAGTAAGCGCTTTACAATTTGTGACAAATCTCAGAGCACTGTGATACGCAGCATCCAATTTGCTCAGGTAATTGGCAGGTGCATTCATATACAACAAATCCCCATAGTCCAGCACAGGTAAAAAGGTCACAGTGACTAGCCTTTTCCTGGCCTCAAGCGAGAAACAGGACTTGTTTCTGAAAAAGAAACCCAGCCTAACCCTCAGTTTTTTAAGCAGGTTATTGACATGGAGTTTAAAAGAGAGACAATCATCAAGCCAGATACCAAGGTATTTGTAACAGGCAACAACTTCAAGTTTTGTTCCTTGCGTAGTTACGATATCTAAAACAGGCTCTGGTGTCTTTTTAGCTTTTGAAAAGAGCATTACCTTGGTTTTATCCACATTTAAAAGAAGCTTTAGTTCAGAGAGCTGAGTCTGAATAGTGTTAAAAACAGCCTGTAATTTAACACCAGCCTCCTGAATGGAGGGACCTGCACAGTACATCACAGTATCATCCGCATAAAAATGTAAGTAGCTTCATCCACATTATCACCTACGCTGTTAATATATATGGAGAATAAAAGTGGTCCTAAAACAGAACCTTGTGGTACACCATTAGAAATGTTTAACCATTCAGAAGACAGTCCATCAAAATGAACACATTGGGACCTTTCAGAGAGGTAGTTCACAAACCACCCCACTGCAAGGCTGGATATTCCAATACTGAGTAGCCTCTGCTTTAAAATGCGATGATCAACGGTGTCAAACGCTTTGGAAAGGTCACTAAACAGAGCTGCACAACTCTGCTTATTATCTAAAATAGTAGTAATGTCATTTACCACTTTCATTGTCGCAGTGATGGTGCTATGTTGCTTTCTGAAGCCTGACTGATGTTTAGACAGGATGTCATTTGTACATAAAAACTCCTTTACTTGTTCACTCACTAAGCGTTCAAGAACCTTAGCCAGAACTGACAATTTAGAGATTGGCCTATAGTTATTTAAAATAGTTGCCTCCCCTCCTTTCAGTAAAGGCAGGACATAAGCAGACTTCCATACTTTTGGAATTGTGTTCGTGCTGAGGGAGAGGTTAAAAAGAGAAGTAAGAGGTGGAGCAATAAAATCTGCAGCTATCTTTAAAAAGAAAGGTTCTACGTTGTCCGGGCCAGCCGGTTTCCTAGGATCTAACTTGGATAATGCTTCATGAACAATACCAACAGTTAAAGGAGTAAAACTGAAAGGGTTTTCCAGACCACATTGTTCAGAGTCAAGGATTGGAGCGTTCACAGGAGCCACACAGCCAAACAGAGAGCCACAAGACACAAAATGCTTATTAAAGCAATTTAGCATAGTAGCCCTGTCTGATATAGTGCCAGATGCTGTGGTAAGGCACGGAGGTAGCTCATTTGGGATATCACCAGTGGAAATCGATTTTATGGCTTTCCAAAATTTCCTAGGGTTATTCAGGTTTTCTGTGGTAACCGACATAGTAGTACTTTGATTTAGCACTTTTTATTTGAGATGTGAAGCTATTTCTTAGCTGCCTAAAACGTAGCCATTCTATCTCTGAGCCTGATTTCCTAGCCTTAGCCCAAGGATTATTTCTCTCATGAAGGAGACTGGACAGCTCAGCAGAAAACCAGGGATTGTTTCGTCCCTTCACTCTAAATTTACGCAGAGGTGCATGTCTATCTATAATTTTCATAAAACCAAGATAAAAATAAGACCATGCAGTTTCTACATCAGCACACAGATTGATTCTACCCCAATCAAAATCAAACAGATCATGCACAAAACCCTGCTCCACAAAGTGTTTTTTGTCTCTCTTTGTGATGACACGTGGTTTAACCTTTTGGACCTTAGTGTCCCTAATTGTGGCTACAACACAGTGGTCACTCACATCATTAGCAAATACTCCCACAGATGAGTATTTATGTGGAACATTTGTTAAAATTAGATCAATTAAGGAGGATTTGTTTGGGGACTTAATATTTGGGCGAGTAGGACTGTCTATAATCTGGGTAAAATTCAAAGAGGTACACAGGTACCTGATAGGCTAAGGGGCGGGGACATCTCTAAGCGTTAACCAATCACAACAGAGCCGACCAGCTAACCAATCAGAGCAGACTGGGCTCTGGTTTCAGACAGAGGGTGAAAATAGGTGCTGCAGCACAGGCAGTATGAGAAAAATAAAGAGCTTTAAACATTAAAGCATGGAGACATGTCCCAGTAGAGACACTACATACTGATATCCACCTGAACATCAGCAGGAGAGGACTCTTTAAAGTAGAGACACTACATACTGATATACACCTGAACATCAGCAGGAGAGGACTCTTTAAAGTAGAGACACTACATACTGATATACACCTGAACATCAGCAGGAGAGGACTCTTTAAAGTAGAGACACTACATACTGATATACACCTGAACATCAGCAGGAGAGGACTCTTTAAAGTAGAGACACTACATACTGATACACACCTGAACATCAGCAGGAGAGGACTCTTTAAAGTAGAGACACTACATACTGATATACACCTGAACATCAGCAGGAGAGGACTCTTCAAAGTAGAGACACTACATACTGATATACACCTGAAGATCAGCAGGAGAGGACTCTTTAAAGTAGAGACACTACATACTGATATATACCTGAACATCAGCAGGAGAGGACTCTTTAAAGTAGAGACACTACATACTGATATACACCTGAACATCAGCTGGAGAGGACTCTTTAAAGTAGAGACACTACATACTGATATACACCTGCACATCAGCAGGAGAGGACTCTTTAAAGTAGAGACACTACATACTGATATACACCTGAACATCAGCAGGAGAGGACTCTTTAAAGTAGAGACACTACATACTGATATACACCTGAACATCAGCAGGAGAGGACTCTTTAAAGTAGAGACACTACATACTGATATACACCTGAACATCAGCAGGAGAGGACTCTTTAAAGTAGAGACACTACATACTGATATACACCTGAATATTAGGGCCTCTTTAATACTGTGACACCACCAGCCGCAGGCTCTGCCTTGTCTTGTTCATGTCTACCGACATTTGTAATCCACATGTTCAAATTGTGACTTTTGATTTGCATGGGAATGTAATTTAAAGGAGACTTTGTAGGTGCTACTGACCACATTTGCAATTAAGACAACGCCTAATGTGAAAATCCAAAATAATTTCAAAATCAAGTTAGATTTATGGTATTCCCAGTTTCTAAAATTAGCTTTTATTTCCTGCGTGTTACAAGGGCTCTAGTTTGTTTCATTCTTTGTATTCAAATGTGTTCCGTTTTTACGAAACGCAATGTAACACTGTTCGGAAGGTTTCTATATAAGTAAAGTTGTATTTGTATTATTATTTTTCTTTCGCATATTCTGCAGAGGGCCGATAATGCAGTAGAACCAGCTCCCCTCTCAGTGAAGCCCTGTTGTGTTCATTCCACTTCCCATCCCACAAAAAGGATGGGTATCAGTTAGAGAGTATCCACACCAGTGTCCTGTGTGTCCCACATGAGCCAGTGAGCGTCCGGCAGCATGCAGCAGACGGGGCCCCGCGGCCCCGGGCGCTGTGTGGCTGGGCCTGTCATGTCATTAACAGTCGCCTTGATCCGCTCCACCTTATTAAAGCCATTTCTTCAGGAGAGCAGACGAGCATGTCACAGTGTGAAAACCAGGCCAAGGAGGGAAGGTGACCACACTGTTGCCACCCTCAGCTAGTGCAGAGAGGGGAGGGAAGGGGGGGGGGGGGGGTTAGAGCACTTTGTTGTCAGCCTCATCCCGGGCGCCCTGATGTCCCTGTGATTCCCTTGTCAGCCTGTGTTAATGGAACTCACAGTGGTTATGCTCCTTCACATTCTTATCTCCTGCAGCAGGGCAGAGCATGGCCCAGCGGTGTGTGTGTGTGCGTGCGTGCGTGTGTGTGTGTGTGTGCGTGCGTGCGTGTGTGTGTGTGTGTGTGTGGCCTCGGCTGACCAGGAGACAACTGCTGAGTCGAATATTGACAACGTCTCTCCTGTCAGCAAGAAATATGTTCATGTTGGCTCTTGTTTAGGAATGCTGGAACTCAAAGCCATGTTGTCAGGACACTGTTCTCATGAGCTTCAGATAAACCGTCCACAATGGCGAGCCTGGATGCTTACGGCTGCGTCCCATTCTGACTGCGCTCACTTGTGTGGCATTCTTCACCGGAGCACAGCCTCCCACTGCCATCCAGTTTATGTAAAAGTGATTAACAGTAATTAATCCTTAATCACCATGATTAGCCAAGTCGCAGTAAATTAAGCCACATCTGGAGCAGCTGAGGGCTCCGGAGTGGCAGCAGGCATGCTGAGTGAGAGCGCCGCTGACGGAGGTGCACCTGAAGCCTCTGAAGCCTCTGAAGCCTCTGAAGCCTCTGAAGCCTCTGAAGCAAACAGCACAGATCTCAACTGCTCTGTGTCAGACAGAGCCTCTAAAGGGCAGAGACCTTTACTATGGTTCTGTCACACAAATGACCACAAACTGGGAATAAACCATGACCCGACGAAGCAAAATTCACTTCATGGCCACCAAATATCTCGATGTCCCACCTTGAGATTGAGACTACATGTCTTAATAAGATGACCTGTTTGAATAAGGCTACAAAAAGCAATAGACGTGTAATGGCAGTTAAGGAAGTATGATTAGTTGCATTAAATTGCCATTTATTTATTTGTTTCAATCCCTGCATTCATCATAATGTTTGTATAATTGTTTGTGATATAGTTCTGTAAGTGTGTGTGTGTGTGTGTGTGTGTGTGTGTGTGTGTGTGTGTGTGTGTGTGTGTGTGTGTGTGTGTGTGTGTCATGCTGTGTTAAGCTGTTGGGTTGGACCTGCTGGCCATATGGAGTGAAGAATTTCTGGATTTTGAGAATTAAGCAGATATTTTGAAGAATTTATTTTTAAATCTGATGTCATGAATATTCACTTTATTACAAAAAATAAGTAACCAATGTAATGGAGACACTGTTTCTGGATCTCCTTGAACATATCTTTAGTATTTCTGTGCAGACATTTATTCCACTTATTGGACTACCACTATATATATATGTATATATCTGTGAAGCTAATACTGGGCAATATATCCTCCTCCAACCATCACTCTGCCTCAAAACAGATGCTCTGGTTATTAGATATCCAAATGTGAACCCAAATATGAGAAGATTTGGCATCCTGCAACCGGAAAATATTTAGTGCAGTACAATAAGAGCGACATGTTTATATGACGATAAGCACGCTGAATTCCATCCTGATATATGTTATACTGAAGCCAACTAACGTCAGCGTGACCTTGTTTGACTGAAAGGTGTTTATTAGAAACTAATATCCACCTCTTTAAACCTGTATGTAACGCATCTGAAAACATATTGGACTTATATTAAAACACATGCAGTGTTCCATTGCTGATGCCTAATGTAGTCATTTTGAATCCAGTTTGTATGAATACAAATACATTTATTGAAAAGTGACCGTTAAGCAGATCATTTTTTATTATTATTTAACATACTAAGCACATTTGGAGTCCTGATTTAGAATGTAGGTTTGTATTCCATATTTATGTGTTTAAGTGATGTAAAAAAAATGCTGATGTATATTCATTTCAAAATAGAACATTATCGAATTTAATCATCCATCCATCCATCCATCTTCTCCCGCTTATCCGTGGTCGGGTCGCGGGGGTAGCAGTTCCAGCAGAGAGCCCCAAACTTTCTTTTCCCTGGCGACATCAACCAGCTCTGACTGGGGGGTCCCAAGGCGCTCCCAGGCCAGCGAAGAGATATAATCCCTCCACCTGGTCCTAGGTCTACCCCTTGGTCTCATTCCCAGCGGACGTTGCCTGGAACCACCTCCCTAGGGAGGCGCCCAGGTGGCATCCTAACTAGGTGCCCGAACCACCTCAACTGGCTTCTTTCCGACGCGAAGGAGGAGCGGCTCACAACTCCGAAGTCCCTCCCCTGATGACCGAACTTCTCACCTTATCTCTAAGGGAGACACCAGCCACCCTGCGGAGGAAACCCATCTCGGCCCGCTTGTATCCGCGATCTCGTTATTTTCGGTCATGACCCATCCTTCATGACCATAGGGGAGGGTAGGAACGAAAAGGCCCGGTAGACAGAGAGCTTTGCTTCCGGCTCAGCTCCCTTTTCGTCACAACGGTGCGGTAAAGCGACTGCAATACCGCACCGCACCGCACCGAATTTAATCAAATTAAGAATATTGCCCTCGGATTACAATTTAGGGCAGCAACTAACCATTATACTTATTATGATTCATCTGCAGATTATTTTTATTTTAATCTTCTAATTGTTCAATCTACAAAATGTCTGAAAATACTAAAAGTGTCCATCCAAGTTTTTTCTCAAAGTGGTGGTCTTGAATGGTTTGCCAGATGAGACATTTAAATATATTTCCTCAGAACTCGGAGACTAAGCAGGAAATCTAAAAACAGCCTAAGATATGAGTCATTGGGGGCTCGACTGACAATACATTACAAATAGGATAAGATGAGTTCTATGATTACCTTCTAGAGTCTTTACATGTTCATGTCTTCATTTAAAGGAAATCTAAAACCAGCCTTCCAAGAAACCATGAAACTGACCTTCAACATCTACAGTAAACAGACACCAGAGCAGATTCCCCAGATACACAAGGACACACACACACCCAACCACACACACACACACACACATCACACACACACACACACACACACACACACACACACACACCACACACACACAACAACACACACACCACACACCACACAACACACACACACACACACACACACACACACACACACACACACACACACACACACAACACACACACACAACACACACAGCCCCAGCGTCCTGTGTGGTACCCACGCTGTATTGTTGATTGTGTGGTTGTGTGTGTGTGTGTGTGTGTGTGTGTGGGTGTGTGTGTGTGTGAGCTTCTTCCTGCCAGATAATTATGCAGGAGGACCGCTCGTGTACCGGGGAGCTGCTTCCATCACATCGGGGGGGCTGTTTCTCTCGTGCCCCCCTGGAGAGGTTCCTCCCTGCGCCTCAGTCTCTCCTGTTACCAGCTCCAGATTAATTACACACTTTAATGAGCTGAATTATTAATGGGGCTCTTACTTGGCAGTTTAAGGAAATGCAGAGAGAAGACGGCGTCGAGCGTCGGGAAACTGGAGCGCTCATTAAAACATCACACCACGCCTTTGGGAGCGGTGTTATCTAGCCGCAGGAATAATAGGATCTGGTGTTTTTATATTATAGGAGGAAGAGAGGGGATCCACAGATAGAGGCTCAACAGCATGGCGTTATGGGCTGAGGGAAATGAGAGGCCGTCTAATGCAGCCGCCATGAAAGCTTTCCTCCCTGATTGTTCAGCACAGACGGGAGCCGCGTTAACTGGAATGAGGTGGACTAAAGTAGGAGTGGAATGAGTGGAAAGAAGAAAGGCCGTTTGTGGATGTGTCTCACTCCATCCCCTCACAGGGCGCTTCTTATCTACTGTAACACTGACACTGCAGCAGGTGTTCATCACAATCAGACTGTGGGATATTGGCATTATGAAAGCTGCAGGAGAACGAGATGATTCACGTAATATCACACGTGCTGATAGCGGGAAACACGCGTCGAAGAGACAGGAAATGAAACCAGGAAACAAGTTCCAGAGTTATTCCTGAGAGTCTAAATTCATATATGATTCAGATTCAGAATGTCTTATTGTGCGTTCATTATTGTAGACATAATGGAAATGTCTCTTTGGCAAATAAGATAAAACACACGACATACACGCGACGAGCAACATAGCATCATGCGACTACTGTAGGTGGCAGTCTGAATACAAGTGTGTGTGTTCTTCCACTGGCTCTGGTCCATGTGTGTGTACATGCATGTGTGTGATGTGCTTAATACGGGTTACTGTGAAACACGGAGGAGTTCTGCTGAAGCCCGCGTACAGAGACATGGTGGGCAACGAGTGATTGTACTCGAATCTTATCTCTAGTTTTTTTGACAAAGCGTCTTTCTCATATTTCCGGTGATTGTGTTTATCAGACGCTGGGATGGCTGCATGTCTTTCAGGCTGGCTGGGGGACCCACGGTGGGCTCCCGGGGGGCTCTGTCTGTGTGTGTGTGTGTGTGTGTGTGTGTGTGTGTGTGTGTGTGTGTGTGTGCGCACGCGGCTGCCACTGCTGACTGTTGCTGGTGTTTGGGAGGAAACAATAACAGGCTCATTGCACAGTCAGATTACATTACAGCCCGACGCTCGGCTCGGCTATAAGACTCTGAATGGATTTTGGATTTATTGCCATATTTGGGAGAAGTGATGACACAGCTGACAAACAGGATTGAAATCTGACTGATGATTTGGCCCTAAGCCTCGGTGATACAGCACATTAACACAAGCAGCTGATTAGTGATCGCCGTCGGATGACCTGGAATGGCCCGAGTGGGACGGGGTCTTTGTGCGGCCCCAGACACAAAGCCCCGGGGACACGGATGCAAAGAAAACAAACTTGAAGCTAGGATAAAACCTCACTAGGAAAAAAAAAATGGCCAAGCGGCTCATTACGTGGGTCCTATTTGGGTCAGGGAGCAGATGCAAATGTAGGTCACAAGGAACCCCTGTTGTCAATCAAGAAGGCGAGAACAAAGGGTGGAGTAAGTAAAGAGAGAGTGAGAGATCTCCTCACCCCGAGGAGGGAGGAGGGGATCGAATCCTACGCAGAGGGGAGCGCTGCTAAGCTTCAATGAGGAAACTTAATTAGACTCATGCTCGTGAGGTTAATTTGAGCTAAGTGACGCGAGCGAAAAAGCATTAAAAAAAATTCTGTAGGATCCGACATCAAGCGCTGTTTTCGCTCTGGTGTCACAGCACCATATATCACCGGCACACCAATAAGCCGCTTCCCATCTCGCCCATCCGGCGTGTTCCGTGATGAGGTCGCTCTGACCTACAGCATCCGAAGGGAGTACACTGCACAGTCACCTTGAAGCAACATGCGCTGGTCACATCTCCATGCTCAAATCCTTTTTTTAGATTACTTGCGGTCTTTTTTTTTTTACATCATCTTTTGCACTTTTGGCCAAATTCCAGCTCCTCTGTGAGAATCTCCCCCCCGACTCTGCAGCACTTCATTTCCCCTCACACAGCTCAGAGGCAGCGGTGACGGCCTGAGGTTACACTTGTCTGAATAATGTTATGCTAATGCTCCAGTCTACCTGTATTTACCCCTAAGTGCGGCAAGCAATCTGTTGATTGCGAGAAAGCAATTTCCCCGAAAGAGGAGGGAGAGCGGGCGGTGAGGAAAGACTGAATGAGAGGGTAACAAGAGATCTTCTTTAAGCTGCGGCAAAAGCAATTTACAGAGGACGGCAATTTCTCCGGCTGTGAAAGGAGTGCTCTCTCTAATTGTGCCTACGCAGAGCCATCAGGACGGGGATACGGAAGATAGCAGAGACGGCTCGCAGGGAAACAGCTCGGAGAAGCTTCCTTTCATTTAGTCAAGGATGGTTCCTTTGCTCAAAAGCTACATTGTGTTTTCAGGCTCAGGCTAAGTACCTTTATATGTATCAGACATAAAGAGGGTATGAGAGGAGGCCTGCCTTCCTTCCTCAGGCGACTCCACATGCTTAAAGATGAATGAGAACAGTGTCCTTTTAATTTGTTAGTTGGTCCTGTGTTGCCTTGAGAAGGCAGATGTAGAAATTAATTGCTCCTTCTGACAAGGAGCTGGCAAGTGAGTGAGGGGTGAGTGTGTGTGTGTGTGTGTGTGTGTGTGTGTGTGTGTGTGTGTGGGTGTGTGGTGTGTGTGTGTGTGTGTGGTGTGTGTGTGTGTGGGTTGTTTGATGGGGTGACAAGGCTTCTAAAAATAAAGCAGCAGTAGCAGCAGTGTGTGTGTGGCAGATTGGGCTCTGTGCTGTGCTCCCTCGCTCTGCCTCGACTTCTATCTGCCCGCGTGATAAAGCTGCTAACAGGCCTTATCGGGCAGCGAGGGGAAATATGCTCCTGCCAGATTAGGCCCCAGACTCTGCCAAGGTTATAAACAGCCTGTTATCTGTGTCCAAACAGAGTAATCCACGCTCTATCAAGCACCCAAACATATGGGCCACACGGTGCAGATAGCCTCTGATGGACACTTGGTTTTTAATTGCAATGAGAGCCAGCGGAGCATCTCCGGGAGAGAAGAAGGACATCAAAAAGATCTGTTATTGTGGACATGTCCCCAGCCACCGGTCACAAAGAGCACCTCGAACCTCTCTCAGCGCCGCACCTGCTGCTTCCTGTGAGCCAGCAGTTGTGTGGTACGTTTCTTATTCAAGCTCCGCTGGATATTTGTTTCCCACTCAAATTAATATTTTCTCTTTTCGTCCCAGTCGTGTGGTGTCTTTGTGCCCAGCATGCTTATTAGATATTGGGCAGCAGTTAAGATGTGCACTCATTTGATTAGGCTCCGACGGGCTATTTTCAGTGTTTCAAACACATTCAAACCGGCCGACGCTTCACGACACCTCAGCTCTCAGGCGCACTCTGTCTCCCTGATCGATCACAACGTGAAAGTTCCCCAGACGTTCCCTTTGTGAGCAAGAGCCACATCAGACGCTCTGTGAGAGTCTGAGTGGAGTGGGGACAGCAGACGCAGACGATGAAACTGAGTCTTTCATGGACTGGTGTGTGTTGGAAAGACTGATGTTAATATGAACATATATTCATCTCTCAGAGCCAAGGAAGACCTCATCTCATTCACGTCGACTTGTTTGCTTGCAGTCACTGATTTCTTGGCCACTTGATCTTGACATTGACATTTTATCCTCTTATAAAGTTAGTGCATCATTACCATCCATTGAGAGCCCATGTTTCTTTCCAGCTGACCAATATTCACTCTACTTTTGGATCTGATGTCTGTCTCCACCAGCTACGACATATTAGTTGGTACATTCTCCAGAAAAGGAGGAAGCGAGCGGTGAAACGGAACCGAATCAGTAAAGTTGTGCGCCATAAAAGCAAAAGCACGTGCTGAAAGTCTCTGAACGCTCTGTGTGATGACAGGAAACGGCAGGTTTCTGTGATAGCACCACGTTAGGAAAAGCCCTTGCCTGTTGACGCCTGAAACGTAGAGGAAGGCTCACACATGGTCTGCGTAACAACCATTTGCATTTTGGAGCAGATCCCGATCACAGGGTGGACACAGACAATTGTTTTGTTCACCTTTGTTCAAATTGCAAGAGGGTATTTGGCTTCTGAGCGCCCGCCTATTCTCCCCAGTGGCGTCCCTTAAAGTGACTCCCTCCACTGTTTATGTACTCATTTGATCCAGTATTAATAAACATATTGATTAGTGCGGCTTTAAGTGAAGAGGCTTAGACCAAACAGGAAGTAATGGTGCCTTTAGTGAAATGTATGGGCAAGGATGTTAAGTATTCTCTTAAAGACATTCATTTAACTTATTTCTACTATACTTAAATTATATGAATTGGTTTTCTTTACGACTTTTATATGATTTCTATATTCCCGTACTAGCATTGTACTCACAGTGTCAGAAACTGTGATGACGGAATGTGGTACAATTTGTAAAAATGTCAGTCAGACAATTAGGTGAGAATGAATCTCAATTTGAGCTAACCCTAACACCCTAAACCCTAACCCTAACTCATTTGTCAAATAAATCGACATACCGTTCTAAATTCAACCTGATGTGTGTGCTATAAGCACAAAGGTTATCATGTTGGGTGTTTCTCTCCAGTTTGAGCCCAAAATTATGTGTGTTTTATCATCTGTGTAAACTGCTGGCTTGCTTATAGCATCGCCTGAACTGCTGGTATGTTTGGCCGCCATCTGACTTTGTGGCATGACTTATGATGTGTCGCCAGAACTTGCCAATACATAATGAAATCCTTGTTTGGAAAAAAAGTAAGCTAAAACACTTCCCAATATTCCTTTGAATAAGCTTGTGAGGATTCACAGTAAAATGCTTTAGAAAATGCGATGGGTATATATATATATAACTATGTTATTAATAAAGTAGCAGTAGCATCCCACGCCTTATACAAACCAATAGAAATGGACAACCATAAAACCATGGACCAAGTAGTCATGAACCCAAATGAACTTACAACTGGAAATATCAATACATGCTTATTATTAGCACATTTCTTCGTGGTATTCCATCAGAATGAGAGACGATACGTTCCCCTCTTCCTCCGGAGGCGTAACGAGCAGCAGCTCCTGCACTAATGAGGATTGAGGTAAATCAGGGAGAGATGTAGACCCTCCACCGCTCTCTGTCTCCTCGTATACGCAGCAGGCTGCTCTCATGTCGGCAGAGCTGTGATCTGAATACCTCTGCCTTCATAAAAGATTCAGGACATATTGACTTCCTACTTTTGTTTCCCCGCAGAGCCAACCTCCCCGGCTCCTTTTAAATTCTGCTCTCGTGGCTGAGGATGCGCACCTGCCTCAGGACGAGAGCGGCTCAGGCTGAACGCGGCACTTTTATAGCCTTTCGTGAACCGCATCTCGAACATCATCCTCTGGGCAGCAGATGCACACCTCAGATCAGCGCATTGCCAAGAGATGGAATCAAATGAAATCCTGTCCAGTGAGAAACCTGACTTTAATGAAATGTGTTGTCAACTGATTTCAAATCACGTATTAGGTTAGTTGAAAGCAATACAATTATTAGATTCAACTTAATATTATTGATTTCAACTAACCTAATACAGTCATGTGACATTTGTTGACATAATACATTTAAATAAAATCAACCTTCCAGTTTTTCAGTGTATCTGAAATAATAAACAAAAAAAGGGTGTTTTGATCCCCTATATTGTTAAATCGCTCATCTGCTACTGCCTGCAGGTCAGCTGGGGACTATTGGCATTACAAAATGCCACCTCACATCTGTTATGCTAACTATTGAAATATCATGCTCCTTTTACTCTGGCATCTGTTCCCTGCTCTTTACGGCACATCATTACCGCGACATTAAAACCACACAGGCTGAGCTCATCTGTCTGCCGGTACAATATTTCAAACACAGCCTCCACAAAAGGCCACAAGGTCTCATAAATTCTTCATTTTATATACTGCCCCCAGATTTCTACGTCCTGTTCAATAAAGTTTTAAATGTCATGAAGGACCTATAATAGAGATAGTAAACCGGAGCCGAGGAAACCACACAGCGCTCCGTCCCCTATCTTTTTATCCGATAACGTTTTATATCTTTGAGTCAACTATACAAAAGGCTTTGGAAACTGTCAACAAGGAGATAATTGAGCGCATTTATTGTTATGGTGATGTGTCCCAACAGGCTTATTTTTCTTTCCTGACAGTAAATGAGAAAACTGTAGTCTTTAGTAAGCCGGGGGGGGCTCGTGGAGTGAACGTTGTGATCAGCTGATTTTGCACAGTTTCTCCAGTGTGTGCGCGGAGCACAGAGTGTGCACAGGGGAGTCTCCCTACGCAGCCGGTTGGCGTAGTGTTGGCACAAAAAAAGGGGGCTGTTGTACAGACCGACGTTTACAGCAGCCCCGTCTGTGCACACGGAGACCGACTCTGTCGTCCAGTGATCTAATCGCCTTCTGGAAAAGCTTCACAAGTACGTCGGTACACACAGGCGCTTAGTGACACAAGTGTTACTAAGAGATTTCTGCCGCGCATGCGGCATGCGTACCTGCGTACCAGTTGTGTGCACCCCTGTGTATAGGTCTCTAAACATTGAAATATATCTATGTTATATAAAAAATAGACATTCTCACGTTGTTGATCATGTAAAAAGAAGTAAAAATGCCTAAAAGCAGAAAAGCGCAGCGTGTTCGTGACCTCTAAAAGCACCGTTGACCTTCTGCACAGGATTTCCGAGCGGCGACAAACTGGTGGAACAAACAAAAGCAGACCAGCATCTCCAAGGCGCAGCATTTCACACTTGGATGGAGGCAGAGGACGGGCCTTTAATGGACACACAGTCCCCCCAGTCACCTAGAATGAACACGCAGCGCTGGAAATAGACCGGAAAGCCAGCCTCAGCACGGCCAGAACCTGGTGATGCCTGCCTGCCTGCCAAACAAACCCTGCACTGTAGAGAGACAACCCCCCAACCATGTCTCAATCATACAAACCGAACATGATCCAAGCATGTTATTCAGTGAGTTATAATGCTGACACCATCACTGAGTGAAGTGTGCAGATACTGCAGCACACTTCAGTCAGCTGATACGCTGTCCACTCATGTGTGATAAGGCTGGAGATGGCACAGCGCCCGTCCGTGGACTCTCTGTGCGTGGGGTGTGCAGCTACCGACAAAACACTACACTCGCTGTACAACACGATCCTCATCAACACAGGGGGTGTTTCTGTGGGGGCTGGATGGGATGTGAGGTTGGAAGTTACAGTACATCAGAATACATTTGGGTATGATACTGAAATGTTTTACAATACTAGTCATAATGAAATGTTTCACTACCTGGAGCATCTCATCAACAAAAGGATGATGGAAATATAGCACATACAACAGATCAATAGTGAGAGGCACTAATTTATAAGGGACTGCCCCCATTAGTCAATTGGTCGTTTTGGTCTCAGTCAACACAAATGTCTTTGGTGGATTTGTCCTTTTTTAATGCAGAATGATGTATACAGTATGACATGAAACTTATGAGCACATCTCTGGTACATATAAGATTCAAAGTGTTCATGTTGCATGATTCCTTGTAGAGAAAAGCATTTTTTTTGATTATTTGACTAGAATGTCTTAAGTTGAGGACAGTTAACTGTAAACCTGAATGATTATGGTTGTACATTAATAATCAGTAAATAGCCACACAGTTTGAGATCTATTTGATCAAAGAATATGTAGAAACTTCCAAGGCCAGCTGTTTGTTCTGGCACTCTGGACGCATTTTGCTTGGAACCAGGCGTTTTCAGGTAAGATTGGTAATATCCACCTCCCTTTCACTTCTCCTCTATACTTCTATATGTGAAAAGGCAAACAGCATCCTTGCATTGCTTGGAATTAAACATTGGTTAACTTTAAATAGTAAAAGTCGCAGTCTCAATCAATACGTTTAAGCGCTGATACGAATCAAAGACCTGCTGTGACTGCATTGCAGGGTTTTAAGAAACACATATAACTGTTTAACTGTTTAACTGTTGTAAAGAAGAGTTGTTACCAAACCCCAGGAAAGTGGGCCGAGAACGTTGAATCCAATTTGTGTAGTTGCCAAACAGTTGTACGACAACCTCCACATGTCAGGTCCAGGACGCCGTGTGGCCTAAAAAGTCTGTAAATCAGTGACTTCCTTTTTTTGTGAGAGTCAGGCCATTTTGGCCATTGCGCAACTTTCATAGGAGTGAACAGGCCCCGCCCTCCCACACTGTATCCAACCCTGCCGCCATGTTGGAAACAGTCACGCCAAACCCAAGCACCCCCGACCTGCCGGAGCAGTGTCATTCCAGCAGGTTACGGTAACATGTGACTGAGCCATTAAGGGTCAAAACCAAGCCCTCATAAATAATTGTTTTTAGGATTGACTTTTGAATCACTACTGCCTTCAACTTTAAAGTACATATAGGTCACTACCTTAGAATAATACTGAGAGCTTTCCTTTGTTTGCGCTGTCTCGCCAGTGGAAGCGACATGGCTGGTTTGCTGCTTGGAGACAGGCCATTTCATACATAAAGTAAGTCACCTGTGCCTCCCTGCAAAGCCTCCCAGTATTGAGTTCCACCTCCCAAAATGGACTCCCCCCTCCAGCACTAAATTCCCTGGCTTCCAGCAGCCTGCCATGACAAAGGGAGTAAAGGCAGGCAGCACTGGGGGTTAGGGCTCCAGTCTCCTAACGAGCTTCTCTGTTCCAGTATGTTGCATAAAGCCATTACCTCCCAGCACATTACCTCATCCATTTCTTATATGGGGATAGCTTCCCCTCTCCCAGGAGCATGGCATTTCAGACACGGCTCACGGTATACTGTATGCACATATCACAGAAAGAGTCCATAATGTTTCTATTTCACATATCCATTGAGTTGACCTTGAGATATCAGGCAAACACTGAGAGGGAAAAAAAGAAGAAAGTGTGCTGGCAGGAGATCTATTATTCACAGAAAAGACAAAGAGAGAAAAACTGAAAGAGAGAAGGGAAGAAAATGTCTCCCCTTGCAGTAGTATTATCTCAGTATGTGGCAACTATTGCAGCGTAGGATGAAAGGCGCAGGTGGTAGAGAGCTCTGCTGTGCCTCAAGCTAATCTGCAGATGCATCCCAGAATCCTCGTGTCCCCAGATCCTCTCTTTTTACCTGATGGTTGAGGACAGGCCATTCTAAAAGAAAGGCAGGGATTCAGACAATGACCAAGTCTTAGCATTATCCCGTGATCACATGAAGCCAGTGGCTAATTCGGGAATGGCAGCATTTATTTCCTCTGTGTTCTTTTTTCACTAATTATACCCACTTGCTTCGATTTTGCCATTTTGCCGATCACTATTACTATACTGTCAAATAATTCAACACTTCCTGTACTGCCTTCAACATGGAATAGTTGGGATTCTTCCCTTTGGGGCGACTGGAAGGATCTGAGCAGCAATAACAACAACCCAATCAAGTAGTAAGTAAGAAGTACTTTGCCATTTTGATCACTAACTTCTATCAATGAAACTCAATCAACCAGTCACGGTATGAACAGGGTTTGGTTGCATAGAGGGTACACATGTTTGGTCGAAATGCAATCTCCAAACCCATTGGCAAATGTCTGACACATATTTATAAATGGCTTAAAATGTGTGTGCAAACTGGTTACTTGTAAAACTATCCTGTCGTAGATGTCCTCTCCTAACTCTGTGATGCTAATTGGACTTCAAACAGTGACCAGCTAATGGAAAGGGAGGTCTTGGCCTAAATACTCTGTGACTATAACGGAACCAAATCATTATTGGTGGTTTCCCCTAGAGGTTTATTGTTGTCGGACTAATAGCAGATGGGTTCCGAAAGGTATGAAAGATGGATGGGACTATGCTTTTGAAACCAGTGAAAGGCTTTTAATTTGAAACCTTCTCATCAGGACACGTTACGTTCCATTAATGATGCTAACCCCGACTAAAACACTCCTGTAGAAGTAGAAGCTACAGGAATAAATAAGTGAATAAAAAGATAACATGTTAGAAGCAGGGAAACTGTGTGGCAAGTACATGTATGGCATGATGATGTCGAACTGATGGAATTTGCACTGTGGAACTTATTTTATTAAGTATTATTTGTATATATATATTAGGGCTGTCAGTCGATTAAAATATTTAATCGCGATTAATCGCATGATTGTCCATAGTTAATCGCACATTTTTTATCTGTTCTAAATGGACCTTAGAGTAATATTTTTCAAGTTTTGAATACTCTTATCAACATATGAGTGGACAAATATGCTTTATGCAAATGTTATTATCATTTGAACAATGACAAATATTCTCATGAATATTAAACACAACAACCTCTGAACATTACAAATATTCGCCTCAATTCAACCTGGAACCTCGCTCATACAATAATACAATACAAATTGTGTGTGTCTGTGTGTGTGTGTGTGTGTGTGTGTGTGTGTGTGTGTGTGTGTGTGTGTGTATGTGTGTGTGTGTGTGTGTGTGTGTGTGTGTGTGTGTGTGTGTGTGTGTGTATGTGTGTGTGTGTGTGTGTGTGTGTGTGTGTGTGTGTGTGTGTGTGTGTGTGTGTGTGTGTGGTGTGTGTGTGTGGTGTGTGTGTGTGTGTGTGTGATGTATCGTTGGAGCTATGTGCAACTCAAGGCATATGCTCGAACGGGAGCTGCCTGGACGCTGCAATCATGTTGTGCACTATCCGTGCTGAGTGTGCTGACTTCTCGTACAATGTCCCGCTGTGTGCTTCCTGCATGAAGTCAAGTGCTCGGCGCAGTTGTGTGGATAGAACAGCTCCTTATATCTGTTAGCGCAGCTAGCTAGCACCAGATGCTAACAACAACAATACACGTAAGGTCTCTCTCTCGCCTCGCTCGGGCCACCACACACACACACCCTCCCGGTCCTCCCGATGGCCAGTCGGTGCCTGCCGGTGAGCGTGGAAGTGTGGTCTGCTGCAAGCGGGCGGCAGGAGCGGGGCTGTCAGCAGCATCAGCTTGTAGATGGTATTTTAAACTCGATGCGCTCTGAAACTACGGGGCGGCCGAGGAAAAAATATACACATGCGTTAATCGCGTTAAAATAATTAGTGGCGTTAATTTTTGTGAAAAAAATATATATATGTCGTGTATATACATAAGTTTGGGCAAAATATGCAGGAAATATTAAGAATAGCTCTCCTCTTCTGCCCAGTTCTGTCTGCACTTGATAATACTTAGCAAATAATGATGATTATGGTATTTGTATTACTGCTTGCTTACAGACAGCATATTTACCATTGAGCTGCCTATAATGAATGTACACATCTGTTAACCTGTTAAGCCCTGAGCCTGTTTTTTCAGGTCTCAGGCTCGAAAATGACAGTCCCAGAACAAATGACTATATCTTCACTTCTAAAAGGGTTCAATTAATAATCTTTTTTCTCAAAGCAATGATAAACCTTTGAGTTGGATGTAGAAAAGTCAGAATCAATATAGATTTTGTTTATTTTAAAGTCAATTCAGATTGAAAATAGTTAAAAAATGTAAATTATAGTGTCCGTCCAAAAATAAAACATTACTTATAGTGAAAACCACCCTTGGATGATGGGTTAGTAGACTAAAAGCTTTAGGAATCCAAACTATAACATATAATAAGTACCCTGTCTCAAGATTTATGCAAAAAAAGATACATTTGATCTTTTTAGTGAGATTTAGCAACAAAAAAAACACCTCTGGGGTCGTTTGGGTTTATTTTCCATATCTCTGGCCCCCCTTGGTCGATTTTGATGATTAACACCTCTTTCTAACCGTCAGAGCCAATAGAATCGAGGGGAAGTTCCTAAAATCCATCAAAACATCACCCATTGGTGAATGAGTGATGTGTTGCCAGAATGCCCAAAACCGGAAGCTGTCATACACTCTCGTAGCTGCTAATATGAAATCTCCGTTATTGACATAAATATGATGATGGATTATCAGTAATCATTTCAAAGTGACAGACACATCGGATTAACCTTCAGCAGAGTTTGTTATCGTTTTAATGCCATTGAACACAACTTTTGATCAGAAACAGCAAAAGACATATATTTCCGATTTTGCTCCGTAAAGCTACGTTTTGTGTTGTATGGGTTTGCTTCCCCTGCCGCGAGTTTTGATCGCTCAGTGACTTATACCCCTAGAATCTGTGGAATCTCAGCTTGCTAGCTAATATCTTGTTTGTGCAGATCCGATAAGTATAAGTATTTCTACCGTGAGTTCTGTGCTAAGTGCGTTAGCATTTTTTCACTATGGGCTCATTTTGACGCTTCTTGTGAGGCTTGTGTTTTGTTTCGGTAAAAATGGTTCGTATCGTTAGTTAGCTGAGTTTCTTCCCGTTAAGTGGGTATGACACATTAATAGGTTGTTAAATGTTAAGAAGCCTTGAGACACAGTGTTGTGAAAAAAAACAAACAGGTTAACATTCCTTTTATATGCAGAGCATGCTTTGGCCCACACGTGTGCAAATCAAATGATCACAGATACCAGTGGCTTCCATATAACGAAGCGAGTGTTGCGTTGATTGATTGTGGATGCTGAATAAATCTTGTCAATTATCAATTAGGCTGTACTAATCCTCTGCCTTTCCAGAACCAGAGAATATTTATGCCTGTCGAAGACAATATTAAATTACTGCGACAGCCGACGCAGCTTCATGTGTGTCGCAAGCCGAGGACACGCGTGTGGACTCGCGCCCGCACAAGGATTTATTCAAATTCATGACACCTTAGTTGGAAATCGGTTGAACCTTAATTTCAGCTCGGTGTCAGAACACTTTATTTTGTCACCATAAATCAACAGTGAGCCCAGAAACAATGGGCCTATTGCTCAAGCGAGTAGCAGCAGCCCATTCCACGCTGCAGAGGGAGGCTGACTCTGAATAAAGTACTCAATATGGCACGAGTGTTTACATGGGTATCAATATTTGATCAGAGTTAAATGCAGCTGCAATTCACAGAGACAATGGATAGAGTTGAAATAGCCATCAGCCAAGCAACTGTGGAGTTTACACGACTTATTTTGCACTTAAATAGAAAAATGAACAGCATCTAATCTAGGCCAAGTGGAATAAAGTAGGCGATACCTAAATATTCTAACGTTACAAGACACCGTGAGAGTTATGTTGCTTTCTGTCTCCTGTTTCGTTGATTCATAACTCCTTTCTCCCACTTCTATGGCAACCAGCTTGGAGGAGGACACGTCGTCTGCCGCTGATGTTATTGTTTGTCAGGCTGAGTCAATAAGTGACGTTTCAATCCGAGCCATTTGGACTTTGTTATATCCGACCACATCCCTCACGCATCAATCAAAGAAAACATGTGTCCCGTGTTATAATTGGATGCAGTCCTTTTTTCTATCGCGCAGTGACAGTGTATGCGGGCGCTGGGAAACTGTAATGCGACCCACAGTGAATCATTCTGTTTGAAGGGGGAATGTTTGCAATATGAAATCCATATGAATGTTTCAAAACCTCCTCCACGTTTCCATGAAAAAAACCTAATAAATTGCCGTGGAAAATTGTCATCATCCTTCTCTCCCTTCGGGGGGAGGGATGTGAGGCTTGGCTGGGCTACTGTCTTCTGCATGTGTCTCTCCTCTCCTCGTCCAAGGCTAAGTTAAAACAGAGCATGAAAATCCCAGCTTTAATAATTGAGCGGGAGACTGCAGGGTGCTCAGGCCTTCTTGATGTGACGAGTCCTTAAAAGATGCATGGATGCCTCCCCAGAGGGAGATGGAAGGGCTTCATGGAGCCCAGGCTCTGTACACTTAAAGATTATGTGTGCATCCGCTAAGGCGAGATGACCAGAAAAATGCTCGGAGGACCATTATTCTCCACAGAGCGCTTTGAGGGATGGGCACAGAGCTGATAAGATACTATCAATATTCATGCCTCTAAATCAATTATATCCACATGTACTTCAAATGCAAATCATTTGGCAAGCAAGACATTTCCAGAGTGACTCTGCAGACTGCAATAATTGAATGTGGGATATACAAAAACAAGGTAAACAAGCACTTAGACACAGACTTAGCTTTAGAGGAAGAGCGATAAGGATTCCAGTAAACATAAATGTGTCAGCTGCTTACATTCAGACGCTTCTAGTTAACTCCGGCTGGAGCTCGGGGCAGCGCCTTTCAAATGTAATCTCTGACTCAGATGTATCGCTTTCTCCTCACTCCACCATTAAGGCTAGAGCCTAAATTATTGATCCCCCGCCTTCATCAGCATAGCAGTCACGTCCGAGCGCAGGGGATCTAACTCTGGCTGTGTCCCCGCGCTCCAGCCACTGAAATAATTAGGAGGAGTTCTCATTAAGGTTGAGAAAGAGAGGAGGGGGAGAGCAGCCTGAGGGGCATTCTGGTGTTTAATGTGTTCCCGTGGGCCTTAGGATCATTCCAATCAAATCCTGAGGCCGTGTCTAAAGACGACAGGCAGGGAAAAAAAACCCGCACGCTGCGTGGACACACAAATATACACCAAGACGAGAGGAGCTGTGCATTAATAAAGATGGTGGCGCTCTGCGGCCAAATTAATAATAAATGGTTGGGACTGGGATCAATAGCAGCAGTGCATACCCTTAGCTGTGTACATAGCGGTGGAAAAGGCTACCATGTTAAGCCTACAGCAGTGTAAATGAAGTGGAGCAATCCCTGCTCGGCTTGTTTTATTTGAGCTGCTGGGGACTCCAGGGCTTTGGTGCCCGAGGTAGGTTCCTTCTTAACGCTTAGTGAATCACACGGCCTAAAACTCTGCACTGTGTCAGTGTGTGTGCATGTGTGGAAAATGTTGACTGGGAAACGAGAGGTTGTAAGTTGAAAATGAATAAATTGAAAATGGCAGCATAATGAATATTTGATTTGTAAGTATTTATGGAGCCAAAGAGATTTTAGCATGTATTTCCCTGACATAATATTGTGCTGTACTCTACTGTATGTGCTATCACTACACAGGAGCAACAACACCTTTGATATGACTCAGTCCAGACTCAATTAGACCACAAAGGCACACATATGGAGATGTTCTCATTCATATTTCAGGATAAGAGCGCACAACAAAGAAATGGCATTGTCATGTCTCCCTATAAAAGGAAACACCGACCAGAAGCTGTAAACTGAGTGTCCTAAGACACCAACGGAGGAATGCGCACGCCACAGTTACATTGGTGCCAAGATGGCTTTCGCAACGACTTGTGTCCATGAATCTTTTTGTCACTTTGTGTTTTCAGTGTCGGCTCGCCTCACGCTGCGACTCCGGAGCCTTCTAAGTAGCTCAGTGTCGAGGCCACACCCCTCGTTAGTGGGGAGGGTTCATTATGCAAATGATCCTGCCGGAGCGGTATCAACGAGGCGCACGCTCCGTTATCATTTTCTGCCGCCGGGGCTCTTCTTCTCCCCGATCGCTCATACGGAATCATGGCCTAATAGCATCCCATTAACATAATTGCCAGCACAACTAGTGTTCCGTGTCTCAGAGCCACTCTGCTGCTCTGCCAGCCGAAAAAGAGAGAAGAGGATGGGTGAGGGTGAAGACAAGGGGGGGTGGAAAAAATGTAATTAAACCGACGCGTTGGCAACTCCCTCCCACAGTAAATGTCTGTTTTCTTTCTTCCTCAAAGAGGAGAGGGCCATGCTTTTGTTTTCAGGAGCCCTTGCGAGGCTCCATATGCTCCTGTAAGCAGGCGAGATGCTCAATATTCCACTGATGAGCCGGCAGCAGATGCCAGAATCATGTCCAAATCCAATCTGCCAGGCAAAATAAAACCCCCATTATTTTTTTATTAATCCTTAATTAAAATATATCACAGAGGATCCGCAAATCTTTGCTAATGTGGCCCATTCAAGCATATTTACACATCTTTAATTAACGCAGCACATCTTTTCAGTCTAACCAGCCGTGGACTTGGGGGTCTGAACACACGACACACTGTGGAGCATGTCGGGGAAGGAGGCCCTTCAAAACAACACATTGCCATTGTGGTTGCTAAGGACGCTCTACACAGGAATCTGTCGGCTGTGGACCGGGGGTGTACAGGCAGGCAGTCGGTCCATTAAGGCACTGCTGCATCAGCTCCAGCAGCAGGAAGCCATAATCATGTGCTGCGCTCCTCCTGCATGCTGCCATTAACACGCCCCCAGCTCTCCTCTCAGCACATCCACCCGTGTTGCTCTGATGAATTGATTGACACCATTTCCCATCTTGCAGGGCTGTCAGAGAAAGAGAGGGAGCACCACAAGGGGCGTTCTCCTCTGACACTCAGCACTGTGGTCACTTCTGATGGCTCAGCACAAATGGACACACACTGTACAACACAATACACCTCTGTTGAAGTCGGCATAACAAGCTAGTTACGCTAGCTGTGAGCAGCCTGTGAGCTACAGCTGCTTAGCTCAACAACCGAGCTAACAGTTAACGTGAACAGAGTGTCCAATAAGTTGTTTTATGATGCGTTTAAGCTTTATGCAGTGAAAATGGTGAATGTAGATTATTATTGATTATTTGTTCAAAGTTATCTAGTAAAATGTCAACAAATCGATGTTGAAAACAGCAGAACAAGCTAGTTACGTTAGCTGTGCTGAGCTTTAAACAATCAAGCTAGCAGTCCCTTCGTTCACTTTATGATGTTTTTAAGCCTTATTCAATTAAAATGGCAAATGTCAATTATATTTGCGTGATAATTTGTTAAAAGATTATCGAGTATCATTTAGATTTTGGTGAGCAACTTGAATGAATGCAGTTGTGTAAACAAGATTCTGCATAAGCAATATAAAATGAGCGGGAAATATGAAATGAAAAGAATATTGGATTTATTTTCAACCGTGGTATCAATAATTGTGGAACTTTACTGGTATTTGTATCAACCCCTACATTGCCGACATCTCCACTTGCTACATGTGTTGCAATGTCAAATGGATCAGGATCAATACGACTGTTATGCACACCGCACACTTCCCTGAAACATGCTCATCACAAAGGCTCCATCAATGTGGGGGAAATGTAACAAATCAGCTTCCCCACTGCAGCCTCACAGCTCAATAATATGTCTGGCCTCGTTACGCTCATCACACTGACAACTAAATAAGCCACAATTAGCAGGCAGCCAGGCATCCTCACCGCTGCTCATTCCATTCCCCAAATCATCGTGGATCCCAAACGTTAAAAGGCAACAATGCTTCATCAAGAGTAATCTCACTGATAGCAAACCAAAAGGAAGGTTAAAGCAGCATGTTGACATCAGAGACAGATCTGGATCAAACTCATTTCCACAGCAGAGATGTGTTTTTCTATTTAGTGTCTAATTGAGAGATTCATTTTGCTCATTTGTTCTCGATGGTCTGGGGCAGAAAGCTACACTCTCTCAACCCCAACCACTTAGAACAAATTGCTGCTCTAAACAAGCTAAATAATGCAACAGAGGGACATACATGCAGTGAAACAACCGTACACAAACAAGAGCGGCTTCCTGTCTCGTTTCCCTGGCTGTTTTAATTTGACACCTTGAGCTGGGGTAACTAGGTGGGGAGTGAGGAGCCGCAGAGGAATTCATTAGGCGCGCCACTGCAGGGTCCTGGCTGCGAGCGTTAATGACATTGGAGGATAGGGAAACGAGACAGGCCGGACGCAAAATGAAATAAACATGAGGACTGTCAGTTCTGACAGCACCAGCAAGAGGGGACAGAGTCTTCCAGGCCGGAGACCTTCAGCCCTGAAGATCAGAGCAGACGGCTTCTGGACCAAAACAATATTAGTGTGTGAGCACAATCATACTCGCCTGGCACCACACATCCACACTGACAGACACTGTGTGTGTGTGTGTGTGTGTGTGTGTGTGTGTGTGTGTGTGTGTGTGTGTGTGTGTGTGTGTGTGTGTGTGTGTGTGTGCGTGTGCGTGCGTGCCTGCATTGATCTTTCCTGAGCTTCACTCTTCATATCATTAAAAATATCCATCACTTGGCGCTCCGGCAGCATTCAGATACACGGCTGCAATTAAATTATTAATGTCAGAGCACCACCCCCCCCCCCCCCCCCCCCCCCCCCCACACACACACACACACATTGCACTCTTAATGTGGCTGCTGAAAGACATTAAATATACAGCAATCTTTGTCTGGCTTCACCCTGGATCAATTTAGATGACTACAGAAATAACACGGTGAGAAATAGGGATGCTAGCCACAGAGAGGAGACACGGTGAAGGAGAGACAGAGAGGGTGCATTAGTCATTTGGCTTTCACTACTTCCTGTTATTTCTTTGAATATAAATGTCATGCGGCGGCAGATAGAGCAGGAACGAATGGACACATCTGCTTCTGAGATGGCAGAACTTAAGCATGTGTTTCTGAATCGGTCCCTCTCGTTGTATCCCATATTTTAGTCAGTTGGAAAGCGAAGCTGTAAAAGTCTTTTAAAAATCCAAAAGCCATTTTTTGTTTGGAAGCATGAACACGGTGTTACATTGGCTCAACACATCCGCTACCTAGAAACAAAGCATCCTTTTCTAATGCTTTCCTAAACAGAGCTGAGTGCAGATCTCATGACTTTCTTCCCAAATGTTCCACTTATATTGCTTTCTGGTTAAAGACTTTTAAAACTAAATAGCACATTCTTCTTCTTAACTATGACAATTGAATCAATCAGCGATAAAACCGACTTGACTTGGACTAGTGTGAACCGTATCTAACAGTTTCTAATGTTGATGTTGCTTTGTAACTGGCATTCATGCTCACGTTACTAACTTACCCATCTCCTGTAGGAAGCCATTGACTATTGGTGATGACAACATAGCCTCTTGAGGCAACGGGCACATGTTCAGCGGGTTCTGGTGGCCATTGGTTATCTGGATCAGGAGGTGCTCTCAATTGCTTCATTGTTGACAGTCCTATTAGATCACATGTTGGCCAGTTTTGCTTTGCCTACTTTGCATTCAAAATGGTTTGTTTTGTGCAAAGTAGAAAAGCTTTTTCTGATTGGATTAGTCAAAAAAGTCAAACTATAAACAGACCGACATCTTTAAACCTTGAATGAATCTGTACCTGGTGTAAGCAGTACTTTGTTAGCAGTGTAATTGCTAAATAGAGTATCCAATCCAATCCAATCCACTTTATTTATATAGCACAGTTTAAAAACAGAGGGTTTGCCAAAGTGCTTCACAATGAACATAACATTATAATAAAATATAATATTACACAAATAGATACAAAAAAAAGCACACATAAGAATAAATACAAGGCACATAAAGGCCATGGACAGACAGTGAAAGCATACAAACAGGTAAGACACAGCTCAGACTGACTGGTAAGCGAGGGAAAAGAGGTGGGTCTTTAGGCGGGACTTAAAAGCTTCAAGAGTGGGCGACAATTGAACATGAGGGGGCAGGTCGTTCCAGAGCCTGGGGGCTACCGATGAGAACGCTCGGTCCCCCCTGGTCTTTTTCTTTGTTTTTGGGACTACAAGCAGCAGCTGATCAGCCGACCTCAAAGCCCTTGAGGGGGTGTACACATGTAAGAGGTCGGAGATGTACTCTGGGGCCAGCCCATTAAGAGATTTAAAAACAAACAATACAATCTTAAAATGGACTCTAGGTCTACACAACAAGATTTGGACTTATTTGGTGCTATTTTCTCAGTGGATCCATTTTACAAATAGTTTCTAGTGACATACTTTGGCTCCGCACTAACGAAAAATCAACTGTACTATAATTTCACTAGTTTCATTGAATAAGATAAAATCAGAAGAAGTCCTTGGGGCTGAAGCTTTGTAGTCAGAATATAACATGTCAGATGCTTCAATTAATGCTTTTACACAATTAAAAAAAGAGTGTTGTCAGCTAAAAGACGTGGACTCTATACAAAGAAACAACAATGCGTACAAAGGAACAAGTCATTCTTTCCAAGCACGGCTGAGTGTGGTCTGTGTTTGTAAGGCCTCTTCATGAGAGCCTTTCATCCCTGTTCCTCAAAGGACACAATAAAGCTGTCAGTCAGCGTGTCAGTCAGTCAGGACGCAGCCCGGTCTGTAATGCTTTGGACTGGGACTCTGGTGGATGCTCCATATCTGACATGAGCGGCCTCTCACGATGATGGACCCAGGGTCTCTTGCGATGTGGCGACTGTGAATGGGTGGCAGAGCTGACCCTTCTCTCTCAGTTGCTCAGCTTCAAATATGTGGCTCCGTCGCAGCAGGCATCTGCCCGGCGAGCGCGAGGAGGGGGGGTGGCGAGTTGCTGACACCTGTCTCTCCCAGGACGAGCCCGCCTTTGTGACGCGGTAGAGTCTGGGTAGGCTGTCGGGACAGGCCTGAGACAGAAATGACAGGGCCGCGGACAAGGGCCAGGCTGCATGCTGGGAGCAACACTGCAGTCCAACACAAACAAGAGTCCTCCTCCCTTCTCTGGCTCTGCAGCGAGGCCCACAGCTGGCAGCTGAGAAGCCTCAGGCACTGAAAGCAGCGCTGTGAGCCACTGACTCCCCAACAATGCTAATCATGGTCGGACCTCCAAAACACAAACACAGAAAATCAAACGCAGCTTGGACCGTGTGTTAGTGGCAAGACTTCAAACTCAGCAGACATAGGCGCGGCGGATCTGTTCATTATGTCATTCCTGCTTGGCAAGCTCATACTTCTGAGGCCCGTTCGAAAGCAGACGCCACTTAATTGTTATCAGGTCTGTGTTGAGGCAGTCTGAGCAGAGACACTGACAAAGAAAACTCCCCTGGAGAGGATGAGACTTCTCACAAATAGCTGCAGAACCCAACACGTTATGGATATGGAGGAACCGTGGAGGGGGTGGAGGCATCAACTCGCCTTGCTCACTGACCACAGTTAGAACGATGTGACTAATTGGCCTAGTTTCCCTTTTAATTAATCATGCCTCGCTGACAGTTACCTGTACCACACATCATCATTAGTCAAGAGGAGTCCCAGCCCCGTGTGATAAGAGAGGAGGATACACCTCATCAACTCATTTTACGCTATTTATTTGCAAACAATCAAAGAAGAAATATGTAACACCTTCGCCTTCGCCTTGTTTAAAGGAGCCGTCTACGGATAGGGTTGGGCGATCACAATATATACTGGGGGACAGTATCGTTTTCTCAAAATTGCTACATACTTTTTTTAAACATAACACATATACTGCCAAGGAAGTTATGTTATGAAAGGATACTGGGCCTGATGTTGATGAAACGTGTTGGTATGGGCCAAGAAGAACTCCAAGAAGATACAGGCCGGCCCATAGGGGCGCTAGGGGCGCCGCCCCACCTCTTGCCAGATACAAAATAAAAAAAATATTAAATAAAAAAAATAACTTTAAAAAAATATATTTAAAAAATATATATATTTTATATTTTAATTTTTAATGAACAAGGTAAATATCATACAATTAGTATCACAAAAATGTATAATCTACAATACAATCTCGTTTAAAATTGTGTTACGATGTCTAAAGTTACTGATAAGTCACCTGTTTCCTGCCTGGCCTTGCCCATGGCATTAGTTTATCATTACGGGGCAGAGCCCCCGAGCGAAACAGCAGCAACCAGCAGGTTGCAAAAGTCTCAATAGTAAACTGTGCCGCCGAAACATAATTTCAGCCAATCAGCGCCGTCAAATATTTTGGTCACGTGGGCGCTCACGTTGGCGCCCATGTTGCTTACGTGCGTTAACGTGAGGAGTTGTTTTTTAGACTCGTGAGTAACCAAGGTGACGCAGTATTTGGATGAGAATGGTGTGCAGGTGGAGTCGCCGGAACCTCGGTCCGCCAAAGAGCTACTCTCCAATCCTTTTGAAAGGAGAAGTTTGGGAGATAAATTGATACTTAAAGACCTTGGACCGGACCAACCCGATTTGTATATATCACAGCAGGCTCGTGAAAAAGACAAAACGTATCAACAAGGCTTCTCACTTGGCTAGCTGGATGCAAACAGGTAAATGCTATCTTTTGTTTCACATGCTTGCTCTTCAAACAGCCGGGGACAGATACGATCTGTTCAGAAACTAGACAAAAGTTAAACAAGTACAAACCACAGACTGTCTGTGTCATGGAGAATACAGTCGCTGGTTTATTTATGTCTGTAGGCCGTTGTTGTGAGTGTGGATGGTCGGAGCATATATAGCGTTAGCTTAGCCAAGCTCCATTCAGGGAACAAGCATTCTAAAAGGTTTTTCGCCTGCCGTCTGTCTGCAGACTTGTCAAAGCATTAATTCATGGTTTTTACTAACCGGTATCAGTATGTTGTTACGTCGGCATCATTTTGAAACGTGTATTATAATTAAATCACGGCCAAATATGTTACTCTTGTTGTAGCTGTAGCTCCCGAGCCAGCGCGTCTTGTTTGAATGATGCGAGTAAACACAGCTGACAGCTGCGGTGAAACTCGAGCGACTAGAGCGATGCGATAGGAGCGTTTAGAGCGAAGCGAATATTCGCATCGCGTCCGGTCTGAACGCAGCATTAAAGCGAGCTCCGCGCTGCACTGGAAACGCGCCATTACATCACCAGAAGTCCTAATTTAAGGGGTCATTTCTCCCCAAAAAAATGTTTTACTCACTCTATCAATAGCCCCACCACAAATATTTTCCACCAGCCGCCACTGCCCTCAACTCTGAACAACAAGTCAGAAAAGACTTGCTGGGTTAACATCATATAACAAAGAACCATTCTGGATGAAAGCTAATGTTGGGTTGAAGGGTTAGGATACAGCACATCTGTACAACTAGGGTTAGGGTTATATACTGTACATGAACCTGGATATATTTTCAAAAACGATTAAAATAAAGAATGATGTTAAAATATGGGTTAATCTAGCTGATTGTGTAATGTTTATTCTTTTAAAACTTATTTTTCCTGAGCGCCTACCCATTTATCCGTCCCGTAATTCGGTTCTGCTTAAAAAATGAAATGGTTTCTTCCGTGGCCCATGCTAAACCTTTCCAATAGGTTTAATGGCAATTGGATCAGTAGTTGTTCCTTAACCCTGCTGACAATCAGACGAATGGAACGACAAACTGAACCAAAGGCATTACTTCCTTGGCGAGGTAGGTTGTATAAAACCAAAATGATCGTTTTAAAAAAAGCATTCAAACCAATCCCAGGATCTAAATGACCTCCCTCTGCATTATTACATTCAATCATTATTTGGAAAACCATCTGTGCGCCTCCCTTCAGCCTCGTTCAGAACGAAGGGATGAATTTAATTAGAGGGTAACACTCTGTCCACAGAATGCTCAATAGAAACGCACATGTGTCACAACAAAAGTCATTGTTCCAGTCCCTCACAGAGAGCTGATGCTGCCTCTCAGGACTCAGGAAGCCCGCAGATGATTGACAGCTCCATCTTTATAGGGGCCATCCAACAAAAAGGCCATCCCCACCCACTGGGCTGAATGGAGACCGGCGGTTAAAAGAGATTGGACAAATAATATAAAAAAACCCATCTTAAAGACAAATGGGGTAAAAAACATGACACACATTCCCGCTTTGTGCCGAGGAATACTGATCCTAGGCGAATTCTAATTGGACTCATTGTTAATCAGTCAGCTCGGGTTTTTCCTTCCACGCCGGCATTTTAACAACTCCCCATATGTTGTTTAATGCAACGTTATTTGGTCTTATCTGACTCATAAAGGGATAATTACCACTTTCATAAGGCAATAAACACCTTGTTACATTCAGGAGATTGTATCCGGACATCATGTAGCCAGGATGTGGTGGGAAGCTGCATATAAACACACTGGAAAACGGCCTTGCTTCCATTTGCAGAGGGAGGATGTTCGAGGTGAGATAGACTACACGCATGTGGATGGAGGCTTGATGGATATCATCTGAAACATACCAAGAAAAGAGCTGGTAGGGTAATGGCCCGCCTGAACTCACACAAATAAATGTCCTGCAGCCTGTGCTGACATAGTTAAAAATGAAGAGAAATGTGGCTATGTAAAATTCTCTACAAGCTGTTAATATTTCATGAGTAGCCATTCTGACACTGACAGTATATACCTAATTTGTATGGCACGCAAGTAAAGGGGATGGGAACAGATGGGGGGGGGGGTTTAAAGAGACATGGGATAAATGGGAAGATATATGGGGTTGAGGTGGAAAAGCGTCTCCAGAAAGACTTCAGCATGAGCAGAGCGCGCTGTCAGTGACATTTTTGGAAGTCAGCATAGTACAAAGAACATTTGAAATGGGCCATTTAACAGCACTGTACTCCACTCCCAGCCGATGCTACCATTTGCATACTTCATATCAGATGAAGATGGATGGTGAAAATCAATGTCACCGAGATGAGCGTTTTATCAAGGTTACGCTATCCTCCAAACTCCTAAAAGCTCTTTATCTCATCTCTGTTGTCGGAATATGAACTTATCAACACAATGTCTGTACAGCAGCCATGTGCATTCATCAGCAGGAGAACAATGCCAGGGTGGCCAGTTGGCTTCTAGAACTGAAACTAATGACTAGTGTGACTATAAATTATCTCCCACTTAATTGATTTGATTGATTCATTTTCGTTTGGGCAAAGAATTTCCAAAAGATAACTCTGTTTCATTGTTGATGCTTTTAGAATGCTTCTTTTGTTCAACACAAAGTGAGTGAGTATCTTTATGGATTACACATTTGTCCACCAATAAATCAACTAAATGTCTGACTATTGTAGCACGCTTGATATTTAAGGTTTGATCTTTGTGACAATAAATCCCTTAATTATGCCAATTACAATGAATGGCAGGATCTAAAGCAGGCTTTACGTTTTTAGATCATATAAACTTTATCAACATTACAGCAGAATGTTAAGACGTAACGTAAAACTGTTCATCCTGTGTCAAAGTCACGTTTAAAAGTTTGTTTGACTCATCAACCCATCTGAATCTGTGTACTAAGTCACTTACTTCCGCGCCCCTTATTTGAACTGCTAATTGTCGTTTGGATTTGCATTGGAACTTCTTGTATATATACACTGAACAAAAATATAAACGCAACACTTTTGTTTTGCTCCCATTTTTCATGAGATGAACTCAAAGATCTAAAACATTTTCTATAAACACAAAATAACCATTTCTCTCAAATATTGTTCACAAATCTGAAAAAATCTGTGATAGTGAGCACTTCTCCTTTGCCGAGATAATCCATCCCACCTCACAGGTGTGGCATATCAAGATGCTGATTAGACAGCATGATTATTGCACAGGTGTGCCTTAGGCTGGACACAATAAAAGGCCACTCTGAAACGTGCAGTTTTGCTTTATGGGGGGGTCTGGGGGGGGTCAGAAAACCAGGCAGTATCTGGTGTGAGGGGTAGGGGTAGGGGTAGGGTTAGGGGTAGGGTTAGGGTTAGGGTAATGTTGTGAATCGAGTGGCACATGGTGGTGGTGGGTTATGGTATGGGCAGGCGTATGTAATGGACGACGAACACAGGCCACTCGATTCACAACATTACCCTAACCCTACCCCTAACTCTACCCCTAACCCTACCCCTACCCCTCACACCAGATACTGCCTGGTTTTCTGACCCCCCCAGACCCCCCCAATAAAGCAAAACTGCACGTTTCAGAGTGGCCTTTTATTGTGTCCAGCCTAAGGCACACCTGTGCAATAATCATGCTGTCTAATCAGCATCTTGATATGCCACACCTGTGAGGTGGGATGGATTATCTCGGCAAAGGAGAAGTGCTCACTATCACAGATCTTTTCAGATTTTTGAACAATATTTGAGAGAAATGTTTATTTTGTGTATATAGAAAATGTTTTAGATCTTTGAGTTCATCTCATAAAAAATGGGAGCAAAAACAAAAGTGTTATATTTTTGTTCAGTGTATATAATAGTCTCAGCCCTGATAAATCAAAGGGAAATACTATCTTGATTCCTCAAATATTATATACAGACGGAGCTTCTATAGTGGGTCCTTGGTCGGACCTCAGCAGGTCTTTGTTGCTAATGTCAGTCTCATATTATTATAGCATGCTTTTGTACCACTGTGTGGTTTTTGACTGTTGCTTATTTCCCCACTTGGATGGAGCCGTAACCCCGTGGAACAATAGTAATGTCTCCATTTGACCCCCTCCTCGTCTCTAACACCGATCATATCACAACCTGTGCTCTTCAGTCGTGTTTGGTGAAACATCATTACACGTCTGAGGCTACAGGAGCCTTCCCTTTGTCCGCATGATTAGCTCCTGGTTCCTCATTACGGAGGTGAGGCCTGGACTTCCATTTCAAGCCTTCGTGACTCCCACCTTGAGTCCACTAGTCATAAAAATGTCATGGCAGCTATAGACCACAGACCACACTGAGATCTAACAGGAATCCCACGCTCAGGGCCAGACCCGGACACGGACACCGGCCACAGTTTGGAGGTCAGTGAGGCGTCTCTGCGTGGGACTTCTCCCCATGCTCACCCTCTCCACCCTGAAAGTGACCTCTGCCAAGTGCACATCCTCCGTTAACTCTCTGGGTTACGGTTGCACCGTGGAGAGAGAATGACAGACCATAATAAAAGAGGAAGGGGAGCAAACTACAGTAACCATCAGCTATGTCTGGAGGAGGATGTGTGCAAGTAACAAAGAGCTGTCAAACTCTCAGGTCCTCAGTGAAGTCAAATTGCTTAAAAAAGGAATAAAAGGCTCCAATGCAGAGACATTCCAAATTCGGTGCCCCCGCCTGCTGGGACCCCCGCTGACGCCCAGACGATCACTCTCCACGCTTTAAGTTCCCCACCATGTCGCTGGTGTCGCTGCTGGGAAGGCGTCCAAAAGCCACGATGCATTTCTGCTATGGAACATTTGTTTCCTTTCGGGGAGGCGCGGGGCCCCAACATGCTCATACAGTTTTCGGTGCTGCCACATTGCATGACAGTTTATTTTGGGAAGCGCACGGTTGGCACCTGAGACACAAAGCTGACAAAGCACTCGGTGTCACTTCAATGAGGCCAGTTGGTGCCGTAACAATGCCTCTGGCCGTGCAGAGCTACAACATGGACAACACCGCGCACAGTCTCTTGGCAAAGACTCAGAGGAGGCATCAGCTGTTTGCACAATTTCATCTTCAGAGAGAAAGCAACACACAATCTCTAAATCTGAGAGCGGCAGGAGGGATCCACCTCAGATTATTGGAGTTTAATTAAAGCTGAGCTGCTCTGATGGACTGTTCTCCAGGTCGGGTGCTAACCTGGCTTCAGCCCAATGCATGCTGGGAATACATCCAGCAAATCTAGCTCCAGTTATAAGAATAACATGTAAGGCAATAGCTGGACAAATGAAAACCTCTGAATAGTGGAAAAGAGCTTCAAGAATGAACCGGAGAGACACCTCCTGTTGTATTCATACACCCTGCATTTTGAAGTATTATTACAGATTGAATATTTATATATAAATAAGATATTTTGTAATATATAATATAATTATATAATATACATTTGGTCAAATAGACAAACAGTCGGATCAGATATGATACAAAATGTGCATTTTTATTTAACCTTTTATGAATTATTTGTACTTCAGTATGAATATAACTATTAACTTGATTATCAATAAATCTGTTAATAATAAAATATATATATATTCACCAGAGTTTCTCAAGCACAAGGTTAATTAAATATCTCCATAGATATTCATTTGAACGATAAAGAACCAAAAACAGGGAATTCTTAATATTAATGAGGCTAAAAAAAGCATTTTCTCCCATTGTTGCGTAGAAATGACTTTATTACTTTATTAGTCAATTATCAATATAGTTGGAGATAATTTCTTTGTCTATCAATTAATATCATTCAACTCATTGTCACAGCTCTGAGTATCAGCAACAAATCGTAAATTAGGATATACGACCACATTTTGAAGCTAGCTTGAGTGAGTAATATCTGTCACAGTCACAGAAATATAACAGGACTGATATTGTCCTACATAACCAACAGTAGTTGATGTCAGCAGTGCAGTCGTTCATTACAGTAATGAATGGTGTGAACTACATCTACAGTGAGGATATAGACACTTTTTGGCATTTCTTCATTATAATCGTCCCTCAGATTGTGTTTTCATCTCAGCCGGTGGAATGACAAAGACATGAGTAGCTGCATTAGCATTAGCTCGGCCAATTATGAGCCTTGGCGGGATGCTTAAAGGAATGGTATGCTCATGACACTCATTTTTAAAAAATTATCATCCGATAAAACAGACCAGTCTCTGCCAGTCTCTCTTTTTTTTTTTTAATCCGATGACATTATCAGTGATTTTAAACTGATTATATACTCGAAATAACATCAACACTGTGGGCGCCGCCATTTCCCGGACGTGACGTATATCCATGCGTTTGGTTTTCGAAGACACGTTGATCTCCATGTTATTTACTGTAGTTTCTCCTATTCAAATATGCCTCACTGTATCGCGAAATATTGCCATAATTCTGATAGGGAACAATCCCGGAATGCTCGGTTCCATCTGTTTGCCAAAAAGGTAAGCATAAGAAGTACATTTCAGAGGCAGTGGCTAGCGAAATGTGGCCGTCCCGAACCGAGAGATTCACAGGCTCATGTATGCAGCGAACATTTCACATTTCCGGACGACTACTCTGAGAGTATGATAAAACATAACATGGGATTTAAAGAACAACCATTACTTAATGGAGATGCAGTACCATCGGTCTTTCTGGTGTCATCACCGACCAGGACACCAGTTCGGCCAGTTGAGAAATCGCCCTCTGCAAGTGTGAAGCGACGGAGGAGCAGAAGTAGTGCTCGGAGTAAGAATAAGGTATGTTATAGCGCATTTCCATTGCAGCGGCTAGCCCCGTTTTAACGTCCAGGCCAGGACAGTTTTTGGTGGCCTTTCCATATAGCGTAGTACCGGCTAGTGTGTATTTCCCCCCAGTTTTTCCGGCTCCATAAAATCGTGATTCTATGGCCAGGGACAACGAAGCTGAGTATGCTAAACTAGAGAGGGAATCGCTAGCAAGGGTGGTACTACATGCATACATATAGTATATTATATCATCTTCCCATTATACACACATGCATTTCCAAACATTTGAAGTTTTTCCTTGTACGATGTGAGGGTCTTAGGACAGAGGGTGTCGTATTGTCATACTGATATGTATGGCTGAATTCCCCCATCCAATCTCTTCACATTGGTCAAAACTTGTTCCTCTGCTGACGAGTCCGAACTGAAATACTCCACCATGTTTCCGTGTGTTGACAAAGTGAACGCATGGATGACGTCACGACCATCACGTGACTACTGAAAATGGCAAACATGGCGGCGGCCCTGACGGAATATACAGGTCTTGATAAAAAGAGCTATAAAATCATTATTTACCGGGGAATATCGCTGATTTCTTCAGGGTATGGTTTAAACATAACGTTTCACTAAATACTGAAGTTTTGATTAATTATCTAATGAGTGGACCATTCCTTTAATGTAGCTCAGTGAGGGGGGGGGGGGGGGGGGGGATTGCTGCTGAGAGGAGAGTCAGCAGCTCGTGGTTAAGGGAATGAAAGGAATACTGAAGAAACACAGATTTGGACTGGGATTATTGTATAAAATACTCATGTGATAACTTCACGACCTTTGACTTCAGTTGTGGTTATGTTAATACTACATGTTGTATACATACACTACCTGCTGCCACACACACTCTGAAGAGGAGAGTGAACACATATCCTGTTTCTCATGATGCAGTTCAGATAAGATTACAGGCAGTTAAAGAACACACACACAAAAGAACATACCCCCCCCCCACAGACACACCCCCCCCCCACACACACACACACACCCCCCACACACACAACACACACACACACACACACACACACACACACACACACACACACACAACACACAACACACACACACACACACACACACACACACACACACACACACACACACACACACACACACACACCACACACACACACACACACACCACACACACACACACTTGTACTGTAAAGTGACAGAGCAACTGCTTTGCTGTGTTAAATATCAGATGCAAATGAAAAGAGAAAATCTATCATGACTCTAATGTGGCCTGATAGGAGGGGGCGCTCTCCTCTGAGGAGCGGTGTGGAGGAGGGTGATGTATGGAGGAGCTGGATGAGAGGTGAAAAGCGTAGCGAGATGGACGAAGGGAGGGGTGGATTGCTGGGAGGGAAAGGGGGGTGGGGGGGGGGGGTGCAGTCCTGCCCTGACTCCTGAGAGCCCAGGGCAAAAGTGGAATAAATGTTGATTAGTGTTGATTTTGTCCAACGACCAGCCGGCAACTGACAGTGGGGACTAAGCTGCAGCGAAAGGGAACCATTAATCTTGGTCTGGTTTAAGTAGTGTATATTAATTTGTGTCATTTCCACTACGTGGAGAGAGGCCTCTCTCTCTCTCTCTCTCTCTCTCTCTCTCTCTCTCTCTCTCTCTCTCTCTCTCTCTCTCCCCCTCTCTCGTCTCTTTCTCTCCCTCACAGTGTTTGAAAGCCGTGCAGCCGAGCCTCCGTCACACACACACACACACACACACACACACACACCACACACACACACACACACACACACACACCACACACACACACACACACACACACACACACACACCACACACACACACACACACAACACACACACACACACACAACACACACACACACACACACACACACCGTACAGTCGGAGCCTGGAGGTGGCGTCAGCGGGGGAAAGTGGAGGAAATGAGATTTCAAACACTACATTATGGAAAATGAACTCCTGGGGGGTTGGTATGGCAACCACAACCAAATGTGCCATTGCATGTTCAATTTAACGTGCATAACAAATTTGCAGACTTGATTAAATTCGTAACATATTAAGGAGGGCCGTGTATAAAAAGAACTGTGTGCCTGCAGCGGGTGAGATTGCACAGAACGGGAACATAAATGGCAGAACTGATATTTAAGCAGCGCGTCGCACAGGAGTCGACGTGCAGGTAAAAGATTGAGCCTCGCGCTCTTTTACGAGTCTACTCGGATCTCGCCTTCGTTCTGTAATCTCCACTCTGGCAGGGCTGCTCACAGCTAAATGTAATTTTTCTACAAGGTGCATTCCAGTGGCCTTCAGCCAAGAGGGGAAAATCATTCATCAGTTCAGGAAACTGAAAATATACCAGTTAAATATACAAAACAATGCAGCGGGAGGACGGGAGTTTCACTGTACAGAAACTTCTCTCGGAAAAGACAAAAAAAAAAGATCACTTTCCTCATACTTATGATGTCAGGGTTAATTAACAAATGGCGGCACAGTAAGATTCCTATAATTAAGCTCATTAATATGATTAACATGTATCAATTAGGCGACTGACAATTTGCATAATGTATAATGTAAGCACATTGTTCTATACTGTAATGGTATTAACACACCATTTACAATGCTGTCACTGCTTGATGATTCTGTGATTAGGATTCTGCATCAAACAGTCCTGCTTCACCGGCTGAGTCTAAACCTGGTCCGAGAGCAGACTCAGAATGCAGAGGTCCGCTGTCTCTCGGTGGCTGATTGGACAGAGATTGGGGAACCAGCTGTGGCCGAGAGCCTGCTGTATCAGCACGGAGGAGGAAGGACAAGAGGAAGACAAAGCTCCACGTATCTGTGTGTGTGTGTGTGTGTGTGTGTGTGTGTGTGTGTGTGTGTGTGTGTGTGTGTGAGTCCACCGAGAGGCAGCGTCACACAGCTAACACACTCCTTCACTGTCTGACAATGGCCCTTTCTCATTTCTCTAACTCCCCTCCTCGACTCCTATCCTCGAGACTTAGTCCCGCCCATAGGAGATGCGAACGGAGGAGTCGAGGAGGGGAGCCGAGGGGAAGCAGCAGGCGGTTAGAGAAATGAGAACTCCTCTCCTCTGAGCGGTCATTTTAAAGAGACGTCCATCAATGATGACAGGAGGCACAGCAGCCCTCTGTCTGATGGACAGATGTGTTCATGACGACTTATATATTTACTTTTAATTCATTCACATGCGGTATAATGAGACAATAACAGGCTACAGATGCGGACACACACACACACACACACACACACACACACACACACACACACACACACACACACACACACACACACACACACACATATATATATATATATATATATATATATATATATAAATATATACCATTTCAGAATCAAATAGAGCACTCTCATAATAACGTAACACTATCAGAGACTGGATATATAGCCCCCCCCCCCCCCCCCCTCTCTGGTCGCTACAATGAGGGAAATAAATTACGGGCCAAAAGTTTTATTTACAAGTATTAAAAGTAAGCAGAGGACACCAAACCAACTGAGTAGGCCTGTTATACGAGAGATATATATTATACACACTGCTCTGCTTTCTGCACGGACCTCACAGCTGTTCTCTCTGGAAACATCGCGTTGCGAGGAAAGCAGTTTCTAAAATAATATCCAGGGGATGCATGCAGAGCTGTCATTGGCTGAGATAAGTCCGGCCGTGTATCACGACGCTTTGAAACATCTCTGTTCCCGGAAATGCATCCAGGAAGGAGCCGTGGAGGCCGGCTCAGATGATTGGTCGTGCTTTTTACAGTACTACGGCTTCCACAGACATTTTTGCAGTGGCGAACCGTGTCTATCGCAACTGGACCTTCTGTAGACACACACACCCCCCGCTACCCCCCCCCCCCCCCCCCCCTCCGCGGCATTATAATGTCCGTCTTTTCACTGAATTGTCATCTTGAAAACTCACAACAATTCCGCAACAACTTCATCTTCACCTGTTGCACTTGTCATTTCAACGTTAAAAACAATAAAATGGCATGAATTGCTTCGTCGCATTCATCTAGATCAGTGCTTCTCAAAGTGTGGTCCGCGGACCACTGGTGGTCCGTGAGCACCCCCTAGTGGTCCGTGAGTATATTGGTAACATTTCACATTTGAAATTAATTAAGTTTTCCGCACTCTCGCGGGAATATCTCCGCAATGGAGCGAGCTTAAGTTTCATGATATAGCCCAGATAAACACCTTCATCACACATGTTGCCACTTGTTTGTACCATTTTCAGGCGATTTGTAATCTGTTCTAGAAAAACGATGTGTTGATATTTGTGGAGTTAGGTGGTCCGCGAGTGTTTTTTTATTGGTTAAATGGTCCTTGGTATGAAAAAGTTTGAGAAACACTGATCTAGATCCTCTGTCTCGAGCCAGTTAACTAGCGGGCCTTCTAGAACACCCTGGAACCGAGGGAAACTCTGAAAGAATACGCCCATTGGCTACAAATCAATATATGATTGGTTGATCAAACTGTCAGTCCAAACGTACGCTCTCATTCAGTGCAACGGCCAGGGCATTCTATCAAGGATGTAGAATACCTTGGTTGAAGGATATTCTACCCAGAGACCCAGAACAAGATCTGATTGGTTGCTTTCTTTTCTAACACAAAAATACTGAAATGCGTAGTGCATGGTCCGAGAAGGACAAACAAATCAACGTAACACTGTAATATTACAGATCATCAACACAGATACCATTCTCATTTATTCATTTTATATACATTTTATTTATATAATTAAATCGATTTTTTGTTTGTTTTATCTGAGTGTTCCAGGGTATTCTCTGAATACCTTGAATACCTGATGGTTCGCCACTGCATTTTTGTATGCATTTATTGTCAAAGCATTTAATGTATTCATTGCTATCAGGATGTTAAGAGCATTCCATGGAATGTAACAAAAAGTGTTTCTGAAATGAATTACCTACCCCACCTTTAAACTGCAGGAATTTGAATTGAACTGATACAGAAAAAACTATTTGAAAAAATGTACACATTTTTACGTATTTAAAATATTGTGTTATTTTAAAAGCAAAAAGGACTAAATGTGGTACCAGGTTCCTAAAAGTGAGAATTGGCGACTTTTCTTGAAATGTGAATCTCAATCACACATTTCCAGAGTTCAAAAGTCTTTATTGGCCTTTTTTTAGAAGTTGGTAGTTAAAGCAAAAAACAAGTTCTCCTCTCAATGTGGTGACTATTTTCCACAGTTATTCACAATGTATTGACCAAACCATGAATTTAATAATCTGGAAAATAATTTTCAAAAATAATCGATATTGAACAAATGTTTGTTAACAGCCTGATTTACAATCCAAAATATATTAAGTTTAAAATGATATACAGCAAAGAGAGCCAGAAGCAAAAACGCTTAGAGTGTTCCTTTAATCATGACTCATCAAAAACTTTCATTTTAGGTCAATAGACACATGAATTAGTGGGATAATTGTTTGACCAGTGGGCTACCTGACGAGTCGATGAAGTGACGGCTTCCAGGCACCTTCCATAATCAGACCTCTGGCTCATTTCATCTGTCAAACACTCCTCGCTGCCCTCCGTAAAACACCCTATTTTCACCCTTCCAGAAATAACATTACATCACTCGGCCAGTCATTTTTATAAATGGAGGATCCCTTAGGCCTGAAACCTTACACTACACAAACACCGGGCCACAAGAAAGCCGGCCTTTTGTTGAGGTTGAGAGGGAAAAAATTAAACAGCAAGTCAGAGCAGCACATTTACTGAACCGCTCAGTCAAGGAGTGGTTCTGTTTGACACCGCCGAGATTTATGATGTTGGTGAAGTGTTTACAGAGGTCAAGGCGGCTCATTTTCCAAATCAGTTTGTCAAGCATTTGCTTATCTAAAGACGCCTTTTCATCAATCATAAAAAAACTGATGGTGAGAAGAAAACTGTTAAAAGTATCAGTGTTTTTACAAAGATATATTACATAGAGAGAAAACTTGGATTAGGCTGTTAGAAATGTACCAGCCTGTTACCTTCAGTTAGTGGAAGGGTTAGGTTTCACGGGCCAATAGCAGCAGAGGCAAATAGTTTGGATATATTTTTGGAACGTCTCCTAACAGAGCCGCACTGTTTTTACCTTTGCTCCACATTTTGGACAATATTTAATATGCGTTATATATTTTTACGTTTCATCTCTTCTTAGGAATGCCACACACACACACACACACACACACACACACACACACACACACACACACACACACACACACACACACACACACACACACACACACACACACACCACACACACACACACACACACACACACACACACACACACACACACACACACACACACACACACACACACACACACACACACACACACACACACACACACACACACACACACACACACACACGCACGGTGTCTGACAGGATTCCTTTGAAGTAAAAAAGACAACCCAAATATGCCTGGAATGAAACCGGGCAAAGACGGTTTCTGTCAGAATAAGAATTTTAAAAAAGCGAGCGTGGTTTAAATAAAGTGTTCCTTCCTCTCGAGTGTTGCTGCACCATTGTTTGTTTACACAGTACTGCACAATATTTGTGTTGGCCATCCCTCACTCCAGCCCAGTAAAAATACACAGAGGGGGTCAGGAGTTCAAGCCCTAGATCAACACTGGCATTGTTCCTGCAGGTGCTGTCAGCCGCTGCGGGGCCGAAAATATACACAAGCAGCTCTGAGGATACGCACTGAGGATACACTGTGAGGATACACTGTGAGGATACACACTGAGGATACACTCTGAGGATACACACTAAAGATACACTCTGAGGATACACTCTGAGGATACACACTGAGGATACACTCTGAGGATACACACTGAGGATATACACTGAGGATACACTGAGGATACACTGAGGATACACTGAGGATACACACTGAGGATACACCGAGGATACACTCTGAGGATACACACTGAGGATATACACTGAGGATACACTGAGGATACACCGAGGATACACCGAGGATACACTCTGAGGATACACTGAGGATACACACTGAGGATACACTGAGGATACACACTGAGGATACACTCTGAGGATACACTGAGGATACACACTGAGGATACACTCTGAGGATACACACTGAGGATACACTCTGAGGATACACTGAGGATACACACTGAGGATACACTCTGAGGATACACTGAGGATACACACTGAGGATACACTCTGAGGATACACTCTGAGGATACACTCTGTACATGCTACAGCTGAAACTGTCTACATGCACTCTGAAATATGTAAAGGAGGGAACGTTGGTAGGACAGGACGCTTTGTTTCTTCGGACCAGGTTATATCACTCAAACACCGTTATAATTCCAATAGCTTCTTTCAGCCGTCTCTCAAAGCCTTGGTGTAACGTCAGGATATAGCACCTGAAGAAGGTTCTTTTGTTAATAGAGTACAGAACTGCAGCCATTGCAGACGGAAAGGAGCTTTTAGCTATAATATAGCATCTTTTCTCTCTTTGAGAATAATGTGTTTTTATGCATGGTCCTTGTTTAATAAAAACATAATTAAATACAAATAAGTGAATCCACAGAAGATGTATTGGCCACTGTTTTAATTGTTAATCTTAAGTCATTTAAATAAAGTTCAGTTTTTAGTTGTTAGTTATTTTCAGCCACAACAACGGCTTTCTCTTTTTCTTCGTTTTATATCATATTAAAATGAATACTTGAAAAAGTTTGACTGAAAAAACAACTCACTTTTGTGCACACATATTTGTGGTATTTACAAACCAAGAAGACAATATCAACAATAACAAAATGAACCGTTAGTTTCAGCAAACTTCAAAACGACCAATACTACGATACAACCGACTTCCCAACATCAGAATCATCAGAACCTCCACTGACCTCACAGCTGTCCTTTCACTTCCAGACATCCATAACACTTTGGAGCACATGAGAATAAACAGGTTTGATCCTCGTCAGTCATTTTAATAGATAATAATCAATTCCCAAAGGAGAGCAATCCACAAGAGGGAGCAACAAGCTGCGACTATTTTAAAACCATTCTCCACAAGTCAGTTCATATCGAACTATTTCAGAGACGTGAGCAAAACAATACTGACAACGTCCGACTGTGAGCCTCAGCAGCACCCTGAGGTCAGCGGGAGGGTGCTGGTCACATGTTCACCATTCCTTACCAGGCTCTATCTGGGAGGAGCTTACGAAGCACAACATTCATATCATGACTTTTTCGCGAGACGTTGTGTTTTTTGAGCGACGTGATGCAGTATGCGGACCTGGGTCTTTTGACCAGTATGTACAGGAAGTGACAGCAAAGGTATGGAAAGGTTGAATAAGTGTTTTCACTCACAACTTATAGAGATATGTTTTACCGTAGACAATGCTTTAACACAAATGAATGTAACACACATTTAACAAACCTTTAAAATAAATATTAAATTAAGAAATACAAACATTATCAAATCAAATCAAATCAAATCAAGTTTTATTTATATAACACATTTATAAACGATTTTGGGTCGAGCCAAAGTGCTGTACATATAATAAAAATAGCCTACAGTAGAGACACGTTACAGCAAATACAACAGCACAGATTGTTCCAGAATAAGAGTCAGTGGAGTATAATTCCACCTCAGATCATAGAAATAACATCTAGATATTTTAGTAGCCAATAACAACTCATGAATACTACACCCTAACATCAACACTAACCTCTATCTACGTCCTGCTGGTTTATAATAAGGTGAGATGAGATGGACCTTTCTTTATCGCATTGGGGACATGCAGGAGTGAAGAACAGGACAGTACAGATTCACACGAGGTCAAACACAATACTAAAATTAAAATGAATTCATATAGTAAATGCTAAACTATATATTTGGGTTCGGATAATGGGTTTCTATATGTAGAAGCTGCTTTAACAACTGTATTCAAATATTTCATCTGCACGCCCTTTTGTTGCAGACATTACAGATGAATAAAATGCTTTTGGCAATGACTTCCTTTTTTACCTTGCGTATGTATTAAGTTCCATCTCTGAAGGAAACCAAACTAAGTGAAAGTGTCTGACCGGTTTCTCACTAGAACAAAGCAGATGGATAAAGTCTCCACACACAGGACAGCAGATCTCCAGTGTAACGCTCCTGAGCTGCACCTCAGTATTTATAGGTTGCCAGCAGAAACAGAGAAGAATGGCTTACAAGCAGGAAGGGTCCGGGCTACTTTGTACTCTCAGCACAGCCGAACTCTGGATGAACTCCGAGCAGCGCCAGGGAGTAAAACACTATGCATAGCTGTGTCACTCCCCCTCCTAAAAACCCACCAAGACAACAGAGGGCTTCAAGAGGCCCCCCCCCCCCCCCGCTCCCTCCTGAGGCAGGGGCCGACTCAATACGAGCTGCCGAGGTGAACTTCCATGGAAACTTCCGTGAGAGCTTCCATGAAGCACCAGAAACAACACAACAAAGGTCAAGTATGAAGAGGAAGCACCATCTTCCTCATCCTCACCCTTTCCACTCGAGTCCACATGCTAATGAGTGTGAAACGCGCGGAACGCAACGCCGTCTCTCAGCAGTGTAACTTCTGAAGAGTCCTATCAGTCTGCAGACAGGAAATAAAAAGATGAGCTATCAGTCTGAAGTGCACTGAATTCCATCTGTGCCAATTTCAGAAATGTCACAAGGAAACTGATTTGGAAACATGACTTACGCCTCCTGTGTTACGCTATTTCTCTCCTAGCAATTATTCTGCTGACACGCTCCCCCACAAGCGCTTTAATAGAGAGACACAATGCGCAATAGAAAGAGACGTATTCACCAGACTTGACAGTTAGCTCACAAGGGGAGACATCAACATGCTTGTGACCATTTTGTTCTCTATTATTGCACATTAGCATTAAAAAAAACAACCTCATTCTTATGTTGACATGATAATTGATAAGGACCGCTGGAAGTAAGTGTCCACAGTTCCTTTAGTGAAAGAGTGAAACACCACTTGATGAGCTACAGGAGGAAACACGTGTCAGGGACATTTATATTCTGGATTGTGTTGTGGCGGCACCTCCCACACCAGGTTCTGCTCAGGTCTGAGGAGCGAAGGACCCTGTCATGGTCAATAGCCCACACACGCTGCTGGGGTTTTCTAGCTAACATTAGTGTGTGTGTGTGTGTGTGTGTGTGTGTGTGTGTGTGTGTGTGTGTGTGTTTCACCTTGTTAAGGAGTATTTCTACTACAGTGTGGTATGTCTTGTTATAGAGCAGAATGAATGTGAACGTACCTGTTTTCTCTTTGATTTCACACAAGACATTGAAAAGAGCTGGCTTCATTCTGTGACAGTTCAGAGCGTGTTTCCTGTAACACAAGAGTGGCCTCATCATCATCATCATCATCATCATCACACACACACACACACACACACACACACACACACACACACACACACACACACACACACACACACACACACACACACACACACACACACACACACACACACACACACACACACACACGCAAACACACTATATCTAAAACATCTAAATGATGGACAAGGCTGTATGCTAACCATTTTTAAAAACATTTTAGATAAATGCTGAAGTACAATTACAGATACAAATTATAATAAATAAATATAAATTGTTTATTAACATCTCTGTGTTCACATGTTCTCCAAGTGAACCCTTTTCATTGGATATATCTGGTGTTCTGTGGTTTTAAAAAATGCATAGATTACTGCTTTTTTGACCAACTTTAATAATAATATTTGAAATGTCAGCTTTACTCAATTCAGAGAATTACACACAATGTAATAATTGAGTATCAAAAATAAGGGAATATATTTGCTGTAAACAAGCGGAAAGACACTTTAAAGTCAGTAATTATATTTCAAATTTAGAAGAAATAGTTTTCTTTGGTTTTGTGAATGCACCTTGACTTTATTAAAGTTATTTAAAAATGCGGTCCGTGGGCGACACGTTGGCATCTGACTGTAATATACTTAAATGTTCTCTTCCAGGAGCGACTTATTCCTGTGGAGTGTGCGGGCATGCCATCGTCAGTTTCATCGTCTCAACGCTCTGCAAACCCATTATTCCTACACTCCCATTTACAATCCACTTTATTGCAGATTTAAAAAATCTAAAATATATTTTCTAGGTTTTCTTTCCCCTTCTTTTTTCAATGTGCGCATAGACCTGTTTACCTGGCTTGCGCTTCGTCCAGGCTCTGGTCCGTGATGGTCATAATTTGCTGTAAAATGTCTCCAATGTCCTGTTTCCTCCCGTCGCCGTCCGACCCTCCGGTGCCTTCCTGCATGTGCTGCGGCAGGCCGGGGTGCCCTGCCATGCCTACCCCGGAGTGAGAGTGCATCAGCCGCGTCTGCTCGTCCATCTCTTCCTCGCTCTTATCTAATTCTCAGTGGAGCTCTCGCTGCTGAAATCCTGCAAAAATGCATAAAAAGGAGGAAAAAAAGAAAGGGGAAAAAAATCCCAGTGGTGTTTAAAATATTTGCGCCCGGTGGTTCCTCGCTGCTTGTGGCACGGGGGTGCGTATGGGGGGGAAAGCGGAGATCCGAGCCCTCTTGCTCTGGCTGCCTCTCTCTCAGCTGGTCGGAGCAGAATGTGAAATCTGATCTGAAGTGCTGCTGCCTTCACTGAGAGCGGGGTGTGCGTAAAGAGGCTGCTGAACATGAACTGGGACACGTTTCTCTTGTAATGTGGCGCAGTGATCCCGCTCCTCCTGCCAAATTACAATACAAAAGTGGCTGTGAGAAATAAGAAGTGTGGATTTATTTCACTCACTCCATCCCCCTTTTGCTTTTGTCATACAGTACTGGAGCATGAGGCAGACTCCGCCTCCGCGACATGATTGGGAATATCAGACCATTTAGCCCCACCTTGAGGTGCCTCTCATGAAACGTCGATCATTGCACAGTAGAGGTGGATGCAGAGGAGAGGCTGTGAGATGTGGGAGACTCTACGGAGTGATGAATAGAGACTCAACTCCAAATAAATAAGAGAGGCTGACACCGAGGGTCTGCTCCAGTCCCCCCCTCTGACCCCAGCAGGAGCACCCAGGCAGGGGCGGTTCAAGACCCATTGTACTTGTGGGGCCATGCTGGGGCCGGTTATTTTATGAGGGACAAACTGATAAACTGAAACGTTGACTTTAATTAAATGTATTATGTACAACTGTAGGTTAGTTGAAATCAATAATATTAAGTTGAACCAAATATTTTTGTTTCTAAACTTAATATTATCGCCTTCAACTTACCTATAGAGTTATGTGTAATCTGTTGACATAATACATTTAATTAAAGTCAACATATCCATGTTGTCAGTGCACATTTAATGAGGGACAAAAGAGACAGCGACAGTGTTCAGCATTTTAATTTGTATGACGTCATAGCGCACAAAACAACACATACAATATCATTGGTGGGTTTTTTAGTGACATAATTTAAGTAATTAATTTTGTATTAAATTATATTACGGTAAACAAAATACATTCCAGATAACTTCAGCTAGTCATAGCACAATGCTAAATTGTATTACAGGGGGGTCAAAGCTCATTTTTACAGGGCTCTGGCCACCATTCCCCCCCCCCCTCTAGATCCAGCCATGCACCTAGGCGCTCCACATGAGAACATTTCATCTCCACGCTGTGCCAAGATATAACCCAAACAAACTACTGGCCAGCCCTGTAGTTTGTTATAATCATTACAAAGATAATGTGATTAAAGATTTATGGCTGGAAATCCATCCTCTGATGAGCCATCTTTATGTAAAGCACCTTTGTGATGCTCATATTTCCTTTCTGAACACAATCAGACACGCTTGTTTTTGTTGCAGGAGGAATGGGAGCAGAGACATTCATTTTCAGGTATGTTGCAGGGCTGCGCTTGGCTGGCTCTGGCAGGGTCCTCCTAATATAAGGCGGTGACCCATGTTGCGCAGCCAAGCAGCAAGGCCCGAGTGTGTCTGGCCAGGCTGAAAAGTGCCCTTCAGGCCCAAAGCTGCCTCGCTGCCGCGGCTCCTCTCCGCCACTGAGAGCCATTCAGAGGGAAGAGAGGAGGAGGAGGAGGAGGAGGAGGAGGAGGAGGAGGAGGAGGAGGAGGAGGAGGAGGAGGAGAGCTCCAGTGTGGAACTAAAGCAGTGTTGTGCAAATCATCAGCATATACATGTGTGACACACATAATATGTAAATACAAGAGTGGCACAGGGTTGTATTGTGAGCAGATTCAATTCAAACCAGAGTTACATGTGTCAATGGCCGCTACCTGTGATATTAATCCATTTTAGCGGAAAATAAATCCTGCTGAACCAATGCGTTGCTTAGAAATACAGTACATTGAAATGAGAACAAATTCCTTCAATTCCTGTGGAAAACAATCAAAGCCCCTGGAAACCTGCTTTACATACATTATCTTTATGATATAAAAAAGTGTGCATTTTTTTTTTTTTAAATGGCATTCTTTATGTGCAAGTTTACTTCATAGTTCTCTTCTTCCCTGCATTTCTTGTTACACTCCTGCATTTCTTGGCAAGTTACAGACACCTGTACATCTGTAGATAGAAACCACTGGCAGAGATATGTCCCACATCCCCTGTATTGTGCGCATGCATCAGAACAAACACAGCAGGGACTCACTTGTAGCAACATAGTGCAGCTAGGATCAGAAATGTAACTTTAAATATTCATGGCTAAGAAAACATCCTTAGGTATTATTTATGAAGAGTTGAACATCTCTTGCAAAACTTTGGAAAAGGGTCTGGCTGAAGAAGTTAAGCCTCCACCTTCTCCCTCACTTTCTTTCGGGCCTGAGATGTTCATCATCACGCATCCATGGTTTGAATAATAAGCCACTCAAACCTTCACCGAATGCATCAAAACACCAATGTAAACAATATGGGTAATATAATAACTGTAACTTATAAATGTAGGTTAAGCTCAGTAGAAAATAACTTGTATTAAACTAATGCTTTTGATCAAGTTTGGTAGCCATGCTAATGTCGTAAGAAGACTAGTTAGAACATTACATTTATATTTTTCCCATTGCGCTTTTGGACACTTTAGTTTGCGACATCAGCATAGCTAGCTAACATTAGCAAACTCATAAAGTTAGTGCCTTATCCTGTTAAGCCCCAAAGACCCCGCCACTGTGTCTCAGGGCTTCTTAAAATGTATTAAACTATTAATGTGTCATACTCACTTTACGGCTAACTGATGATATGAACAATTTTTACCGAAACAAAACACAAGTCTCACAAGAAGCGTCTAAATCAGGGGTGTCAAACTCAATTTCATCGCGGGCCACATCAGCATTATGGTTGCACTCAAAGGGCCGGTCGTAACTTTAAGACTATATACAAGTACATATATAAATATATCATATATATAAAATAATGTATTATATTACATCATTGCCTCTGCATTGGATTATCATCGGATAGGGTAATAACTTCATAATTAACTACGTCTGAAAGCAGAAGTCTAAGGCAAGTCTCTTCAGTGCGTATGTCCCAAAAAGATTTAAAAAGAAAAGCCAAATTCTGGAGAAAAAAGAAATAGAAGTGACATTTTGAAATAAAAATCTAATTCTGAGAAAAAGGAATTCTATGAAAAAATGCATATTTTTAAGAAAAAAAGGCAAATTCTGAGAAAAAAGTCATATTTGAGATGCATTGTGGGACATGTAGTTTATGGGCAACGTGCTTCTGTAGCATGTAACCGTATAATAAACATATTATATTCTTTGCAAGCTCTTGTGGGGCCACATAAAATGAAGTCGCGGGCCGAATGTGGCCCCCGGGCCTTGAGTTTGACACCCCTGGTCTAAATGAACCCTGAGCGAAAAAATGCTAACGCACTTAGCACAGAACTCTAGGTATAAATCAATCGATATCCTTATCGGATCCGCACAAACAAGCTTAGCTAGTAAGCTGAGATACCACAGATTCTAGAAATATAAGGATCATCACTGAGCGATCAGAACTCGCGACAGGGGAAGCAAACACAGACAACACACAACGTAGCTTTAGGTAGCAAAACACGGAGATATGCTCACCTTTAGCTGTTATTCTGATCAAAGGTTGTGTTCAATGGCATTACAACGATAACAACGCGGCTGAAGGTTAATCCCCTTGTGTTATGTTCACATTTCGCACCCTTTGGTAATGTTCGGGTTAAATTGACCCGGGACATATTTCAGGGTTTAAAAAAAATACAGAACTAAATTCAACATGCAGAATTCCTTATATATATTGTCTTTAACTCATTCCCCAACAATATGAATGAAATATATGATTAGTTTTTTTAAATACTATTTGCTAGATCAAATTTAACAATCGAAGTGTTTTATGTGATACAAATTTAATTTATGTTAAAAGAAAATACACTGTAATACAAACTAAGTTTACATTTTGCTCATGCTTTTCTAGGACGTAAGATGTAAATGAAATTTTTTTCATTAATGTTTATTATTTTTAATCTGTTATATAATAATCAAAGCCCTGAAGGAAATAAAGCAATTTATCATCAATTGGAACACAAGAACCACATCCAAAAGTATTTGGCTGTGAAATATAGAGAGAATGAAACATCCATATAAATGACATAGAACAGATATAAACACAAAGCAAATAAAAACAATTAACAGTCACTATTCATAAAATACAGTATATCCGAAAAATATATTGATGAAGTGACGCTGCAGAACATCATGTGAGTCAATGGGCAAGTCCGTTTAGGAAACACATGATGGACAGAACTTCTTCGTGTGTATAGCACAGATGTACTTGTTGCAGTTGCTGCATGTAGTCTGTGTCTTGGAGTCCTTTGAGGGTCCACAGACCTCACAGCTGGCTGTGGGGGTCTTCCAGCAGCTGGCTATGAGTCAAGTTCATCTTCAAATTTGCTGTCAAATTCTGAGTTTACCTCCACATTATCCTCATCTTCAGAAATGTCTTCCTGTCCCACTTCACCGAGTTCCTCTAAAGCATTCCACTCACTCTCAACCATTATTAGCTCCAAGGCTCTGAGCAGAATATCTTTTGGACATTTTGTTTGTAGATAATTGTAGTTCTGCACTACACTGTTACTACACTGAGGTTATGTCTCTGTTTAGTCCCTCCTCCGGCATGCAGGTGCGAGGGGGACAGTGCGAGAAAATGTAAAATGTTTATACATTTCTGGAAGATCTAAAATGTTTATAATGTTCTAGGATAGTTTTGTGTACACATTACAAAGGATAAAGATCAAGGGAAAAGCTTCTCTATGCATACAATTGGACTGTCTGTCCTGGTATTGTATCCGGGTCAGATTGACCTGAACCTCTTATGAAGGACATAAATGCGGGTGGGCATTTTTTCATAAATGGAAAAAAATAAAAACAATTCCACATGTCCTTCACAATAAATAAGCCCCGGCCATTAGGCGCATTCACACCGCAGTACTTTTCCCACAAAGGTTCATGAGAACTTAGTTCATGAGAACTCTTTAGTTCTCATGAACTAAGTACAGATCGCGTTCACACCGGAATAAGTCCCTGGGGGTGGATTAGGCAAATGAAGCCGCTGACGTCCCTTCTTCTTCTGCTTTGGGTTTACTGGCAGGCCGCAAACCACTTCACGGCGTATACTGTCGCCCAAAGTCCCCGGCCGGAAGTCCCCACAGTTGGGGACTGGCTTCCGTAGAAGCTGCTGGGACTCCCAGCAGCTTCTACTGAAGCCTTCCGAGTAAATCGCCAGAACGACGACACCTCCTCATCTCCACCGCTCCCATGTTTTATTTTGTGTTGCCATAAGTTAGTCTCTCTGCGTTTCTGCGCTGGGCTAATGCTAATAATGCTAATGCTAATAATGCTAATGCGAGGATAATAAAATGGCGGCTTCACAAAAGGGAGTTTTACGGGGCGTGGTTTGCAATCCGCCCAGCCAATCAGACATAGGAACCTTTTTCTCCCACGAAAGTCCCTGCTCTCTAGCCGGGACGGAAAAGGGGGTGAAAAGGTTCTCATGAACTAATTTTAGTTCCGGCTCTTTTTGGTGTGAACGCAACATTTCGGAACTATATCGGAACTAAAGTGGGAAAAGTACTGCGGTGTGAACGCGCCTATTGAGTTTCAGGTTGAACGAAAATATCCTTATATTTTTTTTTATTCATTCAAAATGGAAATCGGGTCAATTTGACCCGAACACCACACAAGGGTTAATCCAATGTGTGATTGGCTTCCGCGAGAACGCGTCACGTGAATTTGACGCTCAAGTTGAAAAAATGGAACTCTCGCGTTTGACGGGGCACCGTTCAATCGCGTGATTCGCGCCGCGTCCACCGCTTCATGCTCGCCGTCGGAGCGAATTCGCGTCTGTCCGCGTCTCTGCATTGACTTTACATGTAATCGCGCCGACCCCAAACATTGCATCGCTTCCGGTGTGAGCGCAGCATTAGAAGGGCAGTCATGGTTATTTGTTCTGGGACCTGGAAAACAGGCTCGGGGCTTAACAGGTTACTTACTGGTTAAAGTTACCTCACTTGATGAGTTATAGTCATGTAGAAAAATGTAGGTTGTAAAGGTTATGTGTCATAGACCTGATATAATAAAACAATACATTGCGCTTTAAAAGCTTGATGAACACACTTTTTTCCACCGTAACACGTGATAACACAAATGAGACCAAAATGCAATGCAGGTTGGTCCCAGCTCCGGAGGTAGGGCTGAGCCAGGATCTCTGCAGCAGAAAGCTATTGCTAAGTCTTGATTGTACATTTAATTTGTTACAACTGAGGCTAAGACACTTTGGAAAATACAACCGCTCAATTGCTATAAAAGTTACTTTATAAACATCTTATCGAGGCGGTTTTGTAGCGAAAAAAATAAATTCTCCTTGATATTACACTATTTAAAAATCATCAAGCTGAAGAATTTTCCTCCTCACAATTCAATATATACAACTGGGATGCACCCACTGGAATTCCTCTGTACAACCATTAGCATATTTGAGTTTGAGGTGCAGTGGCAGTGACATCTCAGACTGTCTTCCCGAGCCTCTGGTGGAGCTGCGGTGCATTCCTCCAGCTAGGTACTCTCCCTGTAGGAGCTCCTGTAGGAGCTCCTGTGAAGCAGCGGCTATGTAAATTGGGAGCAAAATATGTATGATGGATAATGGTAAGTGTCGTAAGTTTCCCTGCCATCTGCTCAGTAGTAGAATAATGAGAATACCTGAGGGGGTCTCTGTTACACCAACATCCATATGACTCTCCAACATCTGCTAAGTTACGTTAGCAGAGCCTTTAGAAATCTAAATATATCCTGATACTTCCAGGCTACATGGCAAAGCAAACACATCACAGAGCTGGTAGTGGTCTTCATCCATTCATTGCCAGCGGATGTATGATCAGCCATTGCTAGTGATAAAACAGGAAGTGCTTAGAGAGGTCCTGTAAAATGCTCAATTTGCACTAGAGATGTAAGCGATGTAGTGCATGAATTTGAGTCCCTTCCTCATTAGTGGGATTCTGTGATACAGTCACAGTAATTAAAAAGGCAGTCGAACAGGAGTGGCAAATATAACACAGAGGTGTGGGACAGAACAGCAGCATCCTCCAGAACACTGGCACTGAGCAGTGGACACAACCAGACTGGAAAACAACCACATACATACACAATTCATTAATTCAACATATTGTCTATCCCTCTATTTTATTTTATTTTTTACACTACGCAGCCAAACCTTTAAATGGCTTGTCCCTCCTTTATTTGTGACTGATCAGATGCCTCTTTCAAACAGTCCCCAGTCAATTGATATCCTTTCAGGCATCGCTAGGGATTTTAAATATTCACAAAATGCCCTACTGCAGTGGTTCCCAACCTGTGGGCCTTGAAGGCATTGCAAGTGGGCCACCAAATAATTTGCAAAACATTATGATTTGTGTGGAAACATTTCATTATTAAGATTTTTTTTATTTGAACCTCTTTTCCTTTTTCTTTCTTGATCCTCCTTAGCAACGGTCATTACAGTCAATGTAAGACAGTCAACAGTCCTTGACAGCGGTCTGTACTACTGGATTAACAACGTGTCACATGTTCTAAATTGACCAGATCAGAATCGAGTATTCAACTAAACCGTGTAATAAAAATGTCTGTTTGTTACTGATGGCCAGCTCCTTTTCTAAATAAAATAAAAAGTACTCTGAGAACTTTATTTAGCCTCCGTATTGTTTATGGTTGAATGTGGGCTGCGAACATTTTTTAGAATCTTAAGTGGTCCCTGAGTGGAAAAAGGTTGGGAGGCACACGGGACTGTCCAGCAGATGGCGGTAATGCAAGAATCTGCGTTCTGAATCTCCATACGCAGTGGAAGACGTCATTTTTCAAGAGAAAGGCTGAAGCATTGCTGAGCTCTTTCTCACCAAGAGATTCCTTTAGGGCTGTTCATTGTTGTTCTTATAATACAAACAATCCACCCATTTCGGATATAAGTAATGCTAATGTAGCATCTTAGCTAACTTCTTCTGGAGCAATTTGAGCCTCTTTTGGAGCAGTCGTTTTTTTTAGCCCATTGCAGTAGGGGGTTGAAAGGGGCAAATAGACTTGCCTCACAGACATGAAGGACTCTGATTGGTTCTGGACACTGGCTGCCCAAACATAAACGCAGGCAAGGCCCTCCCATCTGACAATGCTGCCCTCCCCCAAAGAACACGTTGTTTCTTTTTTAGTTTTTCATAACTGTGCACTTTAATACTACGATGTACGTGATAAGTCAAATGAAAAAAATACGTAGAGTAATACGTAATACGGTCTTTTGTTAGTTGTGATTAGCTCACTAAAACATATAAATACGATGTACGTGATAAGTCAAATGAAAAATATACGTAGAGTAATACGGTCTTTTGTTAGTTGTGATTAGCTCACATTTAGACCAATCGCTATTCAGAACAGATGAAGTTGTTGTGCGTCACACTGCTATGCCGACTATTCTGGAGTTGTTTATACTTTGCATTCTGTAGCCTCCCATTTCTGTTTTAAATGAAAAAAATGTACAACATAAATCCATTAGTAAGTTTAAGGATTTTCTAACAATAAATGGTGATCAAAGAGCTGCAGGACGGTGGTGATCCTGCAGCTGCTAGAGCAGCATCCAATCTTTGACCCATCGAGGCAGCCAATCCTAGCGCTCTCCTCCGAGGCACAGCTCCTTGTCCCGCTATACCATCCAGCAGCGTTGCCACACCCAGTAACACACCTGCCAGCATCCTCCTCCTCCTCCTCCTCCTCCTCCTCCTCCTCCTCAGACGCTACCTAGCAGCACTCCAACAGGTACTGCTGCTGCTTATGTTAATATTATTATGTTAATATGTTTGCTGCTGCGTTAGCGGTTGTCCAAGTTTAAGGCAAACAGTTGCTGTCATGTTTGTATTGTCAATGTGTGCCTTGCTCATGCGTGCTGTGTTACCAGTGTTTGTGCCGCCACACACACCATTTTGCAAAAGTGGTTTCTATGTTGCTCTTTATTTGTGTGTATTTGTGATTGGTGTGATTATTTACGCAATGCTGTTGGCCTTGCTGTTCGATGTTCTCTAAATGATATTGTGCCGCAGCACATGGCGGCTTTGTGGGCCCTCCCATTTAAAGCACATGCCCTCTCTGTAGCGCTGTTCCGGGCATGCATACACGCATTGTTTGAAGTCTGACAAGATAGACTTGTGTGTGATATTTGAGAATCCAGACGCCTTGCACGGTAATTGGTGAAGGCACAACCCCGACCCTTTCCAGAGGGGGGTGGTTATGCATCTGAAGCTGTCTGCTAAAAATAAATACAATTTTGGTAATTTAACACGAACAATTTGGTGAATCCAATGAATGATCTTCGAAAAGTCCCTGCCTGTTGTAAAACTAAAAACTAAAACATATAAATGAATAAGTAAGTCTGATCTCGGCTACTGTATGGGAGTAATATGGTCACTGACTTGAAACTCTCTTCAACGTGCAATGAGATGGACTTCCCGTATATTACCATATTAAAATGATACCATGCCCACAAGGTCATTGAGTTCACTATACAGTAAATGTACAATACCACATCCTGAAACCAAATGATAAGCCTTCCTGTGAATCTGAGGCAGGGTTAACAGATCTGTTCTCTCACACCGTTTTATTTGTACCGTGTGACTACAGAGGCTCCACAGATCTCAGTTCTGCAGGGCATCAATAGAAGCACGAGGTCTCACCATTTCAGAATAATCTTTTTGGAAACTCACCCAGACATGCAACAGGCGGGGATCCTCTGCAGAGCGTTAGACAGATATCTGTACAGGAAGAGCACAGAGGGCGGCTGGAGGACGACGGGACCAGCAGCCGGTGGTGGGCTGGTTTCCATGGCACCTGAGAGAAAGACCTTTCTACTCCAGGCCTGGGGTCGCAACATGTGATGAGGCTGTGGAGATAAATCCTCCCTTTCATCCTGCACGGCTTCTAGGCTGTGTGGAGGCAGCACTAATGGAATGGATTCATACACATAACCCTCTGTTTGATTCTAATCCATTTGGACTGAGAAGCAAATGCATGGGAGCTCCACGTCCACTCTGTTTCCAAACATACGGTGCAGCATATATGTACAGCAGTCACAGCAGATAACTACTATATGGAAAAAGCAGGAGACAGCTCGTCAGCTACAGTATTTGCTGTTTTACTTTATGCATTTAAAAAATGGCATCTGTTTTACACAATCTTTGATTCACTATGGCTGCCAAAGATAATTATGAGTGACCTGCCAATATCCACAATATTTACTTTTATGTCTTTGGCCACACTTTATAATCCCTTAAAGCTTTTTCTATAATAGACTAATGCCACATTTACAGTGCAACTCTACTAACCGTGCTCTTTTTAGGTTTTTCTATTGGTTTTTCTATTTTTAAAAAAATGTTTAGGATATTAAGTAGGCAAATTAACTCAAACACGTCATGTTACAATTCTTTTGCTGCTTGCTACAAAAGGAAAACTCTCGCGGCTCTCATGTCAGGGGTACTTGAGTGAGTGACATGCAGGCTCTGCATGCACAGCAAACCACCAATCACAATCAAACCTCCAAAACAAACAGACCCGGTGATTAAAGGTAAAAGCACTGAATAAAGTAGTTTCATGTGTTTCTCCAGGGCAGTTTGGCGCTGCTAACCGCGCTAGCTCAGCTTGTTGCTCTGATAACTTAAGATCCAGACGTCCGTGACTAAAATCCTTCATCCGGTTAAATATAGTTAGAAAATACCAATTGTATAGCATTAAAGTTCAAGAAAGGATGGTTTGCGGTAATAAAAAACGATCTTTTCTTCAATTCCTGTATTTTTTCATATCGCAGGGGGGGGAAATCGCAATGTCAGTTTTTTCCAATATCGTGCAGCCCTACTGAAGGTCAGTCGTTGCGAGACATAGGTGATCCCGCACAAACCCGACATTTTGTAAATAGCCAAGCTAGGGTCAATAGCAACCACATTTTAAATTCTCTTGATCAAGATTTGTTTAAATGGCCTCGAAAATGACTTGTGCACTACGACAGATAGTTAGATAGTGCTACACGAAGATCCATGGTACAGGACGGTTTGAGCAGAGCAGCACTGGTGGAGTACATTCGGGAGGAGGTCTGAATGGATCAATACATCACAGAACAAGGAGGATGTGCTTCAGCAGGGGCCCCAGAACAAGACAGGCCCATTGCTCAGCCACTGTCACAGCAGTGGATCCCCGGCATCTCACATGCATCTCACACAACAAGGATAAAGACAGATGTGAGGACAGGTGTATACACTGAAGCAACTCGGGACACAACATTGACACATAAACTACTCCTGTGACAAATTGAGCTACTTCGGCTAACACGGTTCTCATACAACTGTCTTTTTTCATTATAATAAAATGCAAGTCTGTTTAAGCAAAGGTTGGGAAAGTACATCTTACACAAGTGCATTGAGTTCACTGTACTGTATCATGTATCAGTAGATACATGATACAGTACAGTTGTTGCATTGTCACTGCATGGCTCGACTCGACTGCCTTAACATTTTCTTATTTGGTGTTATCATTAGCAAACGTTGTGAATAGTAGCCTGAGTGGTATCTGGTACCTTTTTTTCCCCGTACCAACTCAGCCAAAGTTCCAACTGAACCAAGCTGACACCAAAGGAACGGGACCCAGATTGCTGTGGTAAGGTCTCCTAAAATGCTTTTAAAAAAAATCACTTTAGAAATACGGTATCGCAACTAATAACGCCATGGTCACGTGAACACATACAGACATTCCTCTGTTTGGTTGCTGATCTAATCTAAGGATCCAGCCAGCGATGCAGCTTCACAGTGAGCTAATAAACCCACCTACCCTGAGTACTATCTGCAGTTGAAAACAGTATCAACAAAAGCACCCGTTACCAGAAATGTAGTGAAATGGAGCCGAGGTTTTAATCAGAATTCTTCCAAACAATATGCTAACTATATAATAGTTCACAATTTGGGAAATGTTGCCTATGTCACTGTGACGCTGCCCAGTCAATCAGTACATTGATACATTTGTTTGAGAGCTTCTGGTAATCGAAGCATAATCCTTGGACAGAGCAGGCTAGCAGTCTTAATGCTAATCCAGCTGCTGGCGGTAGCTTCATTTTCACCATACAGACATTAGAGACTTGTATTGATCCTCTCCTTTAACTCAGCGAAAAAGTTATTTTGAGCATTTCCTCGAATATCAGACTATTCCTTTAAATACAAATCATGTGTTCTACTTCTACACGATTCTGCTGGGCTGAGTATTGGAAATTAATGTCACTGTTAATGTCATCATCATATTAAATGACTTGCCCAACACTTGTTTTAACTATAATCAAATGTGCAAATAAGAACTATTACAGACTACTGTATGTAGTTACAGTAGTTACAATTCGCTTTTCCCAAAGTTGTTTCTAGGAATCTACTTGAGAGGAAGATTTAAGGCTTAAGTATTCTCCAAACTAACTTATCAAACTTGTTTCATGTATTCTATAATAACTAAAGGCCTATTAAGCTACCTGATGAAGATGATAGATACAAATGATGGTCTTTTCAGACACATTAGCGGTGATGCCCTTCGGTGTACACGTGAGAGGGAAGACTTAGTCGTGTGAAGAATGAACATTTCAAACCACCAAGTGAGCATAATTTACGTAAATTAATCATATATTTTCGATTATAAGGAGTAGAAATATGATTCAGATATCTGCGGAATCGCTGGAAGAGTAGCTTTCCAGCGATACCTCCTGGGAGACTACGGCCCGTCCACACTACAGCGTTGACAGCGTCGACAACTCCAATCTGCCCATTCACTTTGAATGGGGTGATGTCACGTTGCCTCGCTTTTTCGCCGAACTGAATTGTGGGTAGCATAGCGGTCCGTCTCCGCCGGAGTAGCCAGCGCCAGCCAATCAAATCCCGTTACGGAAAATCTGACAGCTCAAGCCGTAGCCAATCAAACCGCGTCTAAGCTGGGAGAGATATCCCGCCGTTCATTTCTATATTTCAAAAAAAGTCGGAGGAGAAACTAACTATCGCCGTAGCAAATCACCCGGTTTTGTATGACCAGACCCTCTTCACCTACCGGGATACAAACCGGAGGAACCAGGCATGGAGGGAGGTGGCAGAGACAGTGGGGGAAACTGGTAGGTTTTCGCCTGTTTGGGGAGTTTATATATATATATTGCTCCCATACAATCCCCGGGGGTTTTTGCTTTGTATGTCGGGGGCGGGAGATTCATGTGATTGGTTGTTGGTTGCGTTGCTTGAATAAAATCCCCAAGCTACAGACACGCCCAGCTCCAAGCTTTTTTTGAAGCTGTAGTGTGGACGCTCCGTACAGCTTCAAAAAAAGCTTGGAGCATGTTTTTGCCATCGATTATTGTATCGTACTGTTCTGTACAGATGAGGCTGTCATCGATTTATTTCTATGTGTGCCTGTGATTATGTTACCGTCCTGTACAGATGAGACTTTGTAGTCAGATGTAGCCTATGTATAATATGTGTGTCTGTGATATTATACTGAATGTAAAGTAACTGGAAATACCTGTGTGTGTGTGTGTGTGTGTGTGTGTGTGTGTGTGTGTGTGTGTGTGTGTGTGTGTGTGTGTGTGTGTGTGTGTGTGTGTGTGTGTGAGAGAGAGAGAGAGAGAGAGAGAGAGAGAGAGACTCCTGTCCAACCTCCCAAACTTTATTTTTATGTGTGCATTGTTATTTGTGCTTGAGCAACATTTTACTTATTATTTCAATGAAATTAGTTGTAATTATTGTCCTACATTTTTATTTGTTTTACAGAGAGGTTTCACAGCTGTCTGGGCCTAGTGGCCCACAGGCGGTGTTTATCCAGCAGCCAGAACGTCCATCTGTGCCGGCCCTCAGGTCAAGATCTACCGTGGCTCAAGGGCCTTCACCAGAGCCATCACCACCAAGGACCAGCAGACCAGCATCACTACAGCTGCCTCCACCTCCATCTGCCACCAGGTCAAGATACACCTCAGCACAAAGGCTCCACCACAGCCATCACCTTCAACCCAGCCAGCAAGGAGGTCTCGTGGTGGTCTCGTATAGCACTTGTACACCCCACCTACACAGCAGCCCATGCACCATCACCCCCACCCACACAGCAGCCAGACCCGCTGTCTTGGAAGACAGACAAAGACCTCGACACTGTCTCGACATTTATAATGAATAGTTGGTTGAAAGTTCTGATGTTCAATATTGTAAATAGTGAGATTTTCCAGTTTCTTATATTTATATAAATAGTTGGTTGAAAAAAACATATTTATAATACATTTTTGGTTGAATAAAAAGGTTGAATGCTCAATTTGTATTTGTACACATCACATGAACCTTGGTATGTAATATGAAGTCATTATTCAGTCCTAATGTATCTCAGTCCCTGCTGTGGTGAAAGTAGAGTGATAAACACTTGTTTTACTCAAAATTGGAATTAATTTATTTTCATTTTAGACATGAATAACACATTTATAATTATATACAGTGTAATTCAAATATTTCACTGCTTTTGTGATCCTAAGACTTTGGTAACCAAATCTAAAACACCAAAACAATTCGATCACATGAGTAAATGTGTGTTTTCACAAGAGTTTTGAAGATTTTCCAAAAATCGGATGTCAAATTTTAAGCTTTTGAGCTACTTATCTCATCACACAGTGCTCTAAGGTGAGTGATTTGCATATATAGCAATACCAGAGATTGTCCTGAACATTTTGATATTCAACACATGGGGTGCCATGTTAGAAGAAATACATTTAAAAGGTGATTTAAGAAAACATCTAAAAATCGAGAAAATACCCTTAGACTCCAGAGGCTTAAGAATGATATATCGCTCTGATTACAAGAACATCACATAAATGGTGCTTCATATCAAAACGTTTGCAGACCTTTGTCTCAAATGATTTAATTAGAAATACAGTGCAGAGATTTGAGAAGAACTACCTCAGGTCTTGGGATTAACTGAAATAGAATTCCGACATGAAGTTGTGCCTGATCACTGCTTTTCCACCTGACCAATCCTCAGATACAATGTCAAGTCATCACATAAAGGTTACTGACAGTCTAGTTACCCTTCACACACCAGTAGCTGCTTGCCCTTTCTATCATTCATTCACTACTTTTTTTTCAGCCACCTGTCATATTTCTTACAACATTGTTTACCTCTCATGTCAGTGCAGGCTGGGCATATTTCCACAGCCCCTTATAGCCCAGGCAGTGAGCTATTATAGAAGGGAAAATATCACTTACCTGAGCTTTGAACAGACCCCTCCTTGCCTTTAAATCCAACCTGTTTAGTGTTTGTGCTGGTGGGCTGCCCGAGACTTAAATGAAGCTATAATCAAACCCCAAGATAAATTAAGAGGCAAGCGTTGACTCAGCGTTCTGTTGCCCTAGCGATCCATTGACCCTGAGGGCCGCAGCGAGAACATTGAGAAATGCTCGTTTTAATGCCTATCCAATATATACGGCATCTACCTCGAGATGGAGCTGTGCGATCAACCACTAATCCATTAGACAGAGATGTTTTTCAAAGATTGACGCGTTATTGTGCTGCTGTCTGCACTGGCTCACGTTCAAGGTTAACCTTTTAGAGACGCCTGATTGTTGCTAGAAGGTTAAACAACACATTAACATGCATTAAAATATTAAATTATGGCTCCATTTACTATATGAGAGAAAACAACAACATAAAAAAGGCTTTTAAAATTATGAAGGCAATTGATGAAGTGGGAGGCTGGAGCACGGGCGTTTACTCTGGGGGGGGGGGGGGGGGGCTGTGGAAGTGAGATGGTTTTCAAATGGGCAGAGCAGGTGCAGTTCCGGCAGAATGAGGGCTTCGTTTATTGCCGGGTTAATAAACTGATGGCGAGGTCAAGTATTGAAGCCAGTTGCAATTAAGGTGACTTTTCCCATAAGAGATGGCCATTGCCTGGGATAAAAACATATTAAAGCAGCCTCCTCTCATGATCTCTGCAGCAACGTGTGCCGCAACAGAAATAGCTAGTCTGTGGTTACATGTGTGCTCCATACATCTTCCAGCAAGAGTGAACCACACCGCAGGAGGCCGGAGAGAAGCCTGTCTCTGTTACAGTATATTGACAGTGGGAAGACTCTGAATAAGTGACGCCGCCTGTCTGCTTGAGTGAAATACAACCTTGTTCCAGAGGATAGGCAATTAGCTAATCTGAGCGCTACAGTGCAGCTACAGTGGCAGCAAGCACTCCTTCCCTATCCCGTCTATTTAAGTAATTTAAGGATTGTAAAGGTCCTCCCATTTCCAACATTATAAAGGAGCCAGCATCAATCCATCTCGTGCTGTCTGCAGTCAAACGTCTCTGACTGACAGCATTTCCTTTTTAAGGCTCCCACAGCACAGCAGCTTGTGCTGTGCCAATAGTGGCCGGGGTTAGGATGCATACATCGGATAAGGAAAGCTTGGAGGGGGAGGGAATAAAGAGAAGGAGGAATGGAGTAA